>NW_026600211.1:999941-1012441 GCF_029448725.1 Salvelinus fontinalis | reverse complement strand
TTCCTGTCCTGGGGCTCTGTGGGGTCTGTATTTGTGAACAGAGCCCAATGACCAGCTTGCTTAGGGGGCTCTTCTCCAAGGTTCATTTCTCTGTAAGTGATGGCTTTGTTATGAAGGAACAAAATCGCTTCCTTTTAGGTGGTTGTAGAATTTAACGGCTCTTTTCTGGATTTTGATAATTAGTTGGTATCAGCCAATCTTTTTTTGGTGTTTTACATTGGTGTTTGGTGTTTTACAAAGGATATTTTTATAGAATTCTGCATGCGGTCTCAATTTGGTGTTTGCCCCATTTTGTGAATTCTTGGTTGGTGAGATGACCCCAGACCTCACAACCATGAAGGGCAATGGGTACTATAACTAATTTAAGTATTTTTAGCCAAATCATAATTGGTATGTCAAATTTAATCTTCCTTTTGATGGCATAGAAGGCCCTTCTTGCCTTGTCTCTCAAATCGTTCTCAGCTTTATGGAAGTTACCTGTGGTCCTGATGTTTAGGCCAAGGTACGTATAGTTTTTGTGTGCTCTAGGGCAACGGTGTCTAGACGGAATTGGCATTCGTGGTCCTGGCAACTAGTTTTGGAACACCATCATTTTTGTCTTACTGATATTTACGGTCAGGGCCCAGGTCTGACAGAATCTGTGCAGAAGATCTAGGTACTGCTGTAGGCCCTCCTTAGTTTTTTAAAATTTATTTTTAATTTATTTAATTTATTTAACCAGGTAGGCTAGTTGTGAACAAGTTCTCATTTACAACTGCGACCTGGCCAAGATAAAGCAAAGCAGTGTGTCACGTTCTGACCATAGTTCTTTTGTATTTTCTTTGTTTTAGTGTGGTCAGGGCGTGAGTTGGGTGGGTTATCTATGTTTTGTGTTTCTATGTTGGGTTTGTCGTTTTGTCTGATATGGTTCTCAATCAGAGGCAGGTGTTTGTCATTGTCTCTGATTGGGAACTATATTTAGGTAGCCTGTTTTGTCTTTTGGTTTGTGGGTGTTTGTCTTCCGTGTCAGTGTTTGTCGCCACACGGTACTGTTTCATTTGTTCATCGTTTATTGTTTTGTTTAGTGTTCTGAGTTTTAATTAAACATCACCATGAACACTTACCACGCTGCGCTTTGGTCCGATCCTTCTACCACCACAGACGATCGTTACACAGTGCGACAAAAACAACACAAAGTTACACATAAACAAATGTACAGTCAATAACACAAAATAAAAGAAAAATTGAAAAATCTATGTACAGTGTGTGCAAATGTAGAAGAGTAGGGAGGTAGGCAATAAATAGGACCTAGAGGCGAAAATAATTACAATTTAGCATTACTACTGGAGTGATAGATGTGCAGATGCTGATGTGCATCATTCTGGTTGGGGACAGAAGCACCAGATCATCAGCAAACAGTAGACATTTGTCACGGCCGTCGAATGAAGAGGACCAAAGCGCAGCGTGGTGAGCGACCATATTCCTTTTATTTAGGTGATGCCAACAAAAACAATAAACAATACAAAACAACCGTGAAGCTTAAGGGCTATGTGCCACAAACAAAGTTAACTTCCCACACAGAAAGGAGGGAAAAGGGCTACCTAAAGTATGGTTCCCAATCAGAGACAACGATAGACAGCTGTCCCTGATTGAGAACCATACCCGGCCAAAACTAAGAAACACAAAACATAGAAAATAGAACATAGAATGCCCACCCAAATCACACCCTGACCAAACCCAAAATAGAGACATAAAAAGCTCTCTACGGTCAAGGCGTGACAACATTTGACTTCAGATTCTAGTAGGGTGAGGCTGGGTGCTGCAGACTGCTCTAGTGCCCTCGCCAATACATTTATATATATATGATTAAGAGGGTGGAGCTTAAGCTGCATCGCTGTCTCACCCCACGGCCCTGTGGAAAGAAAGGGATGTGTTTTGGCCAATTTTAACTGTTTTTCTCCCAACACCACTTTCCATCAATTTGTATAGAAGACCCTTGTGCCAAATTGAGTCAAAATCTTTTTTTATATCAACAAAGCATGAGAAGACTTTGCCTTTGTTTTGATTTGTTTGTCAATTAGGGTGTGCAGGAGGATCATTATTTTAGATTGGCTCACTCCACACACAGCCTTAGGGAGAGTTTACGCGCTTTTGCGGTTTGACCCAAAAAAACATTATGATGCTCTTAGACAGCATCCCATAATTCTATGACAGTTAGACAGGGCCAGCTGCTTAGCTACATCAGAGAGGGAATAGATAGACGGAAACTCTATCCCCGTGACTGACGTGGCTCTAATGTAGAACTAACATGTCACATGATGGATGTTCTGTCTGTCTGTCTGTCTGTCTGTCTGTCTGTCTGTCTTTTAGGTGATCCAAGGTATCTAAATATCGTCCAGGGTAGAAATGGAAGATACAGTAGAGTCGACCACTGATAAGAACTTCAGATAAACTGTATGGACGGGGGGTTCTGAAGTTAATATCTATCTTCGCTTTCTTTCTTCTCTACCTTTCTCCCTTCTACTTTCACTTTTTCTCTCGTTCTCTTTCTCCAGCCAGTTGTCATGTCCTGTATGGAGAGCGTATCGGTCTCTTCTCCACCTCTCCCTCCCAGGAGTCTCAGAAGTTTATTTTTGCAGTTGAGAGAATGTTGGCCACCACCCCTCCTCTCCTCTACCTGCCCCCCCGTCTGCTGTGGCGCCTGGGCGCCCCCCTCTGGACACAACACGCCACTGCATGGGACCACATCTTCAGCCACGGTGAGACAGACACATAGAAGACAATCATACTCAAAAGGAATAAAACAATGATAAACTAATGATAGTAATGACAACACTTCTCCCCTTATTCACTACCATTCATTTTCCTCCTGCGGTCTCCTTCCCTCCTCTCAACCCTTCTCCTTCTCTGCTCTCAACCCCTCTCCTTCTCTGCTCTCAACCCCTCTCCTTCTCTGCTCTCAACCCCTCTCCTTCTCTGCTCTCAACCCCTCTCCTTCTCTGCTCTCAACCCCTCTCCTTCTCTGCGCTCAACCCCTCTCCTTCTCTGCTCTCAATCCCTCTCCTTCTCTCCTTCTCTCCTTCGCTCCTCTCAACCCCTCTCTTTCTCTCCTCTCAATCCCTCTCCTCTCCTCTCAACCCCTCTCCTTCTCTGATCTCAACCCCTCTCCTTCTCTGCTCTCAACCCCTCTCATTCTCTCCTCTCAATCCCTCTCCTTCTCTCCTCTTAACCCATCTCCTTCTCTCCTCTCAACCCATCTCCTGCTCTGCTCTCAACCACTCTCCTTCTCTCCTCTCAACCCCTCTCCTTCTCTGATCTCAACCCCTCTCATTCTCTGCTCTCAACCCCTCTCCTTCTCTGCTCTCAACCCCTCTCCTTCTCTTCTCTCAACCCCTCTCCTTCTCGTCTCTCAAACCCTCTCCTTCTCTGCTCTCAACCCCTCTCCTTCTCTTCTCTCAAACCCTCTCCTTCTTTTCTCTCAACCCCTCTCACACCTTGAACTGACTCATCTCCCATTCTCTCTCCTCACTGCTGTCCCCCCTCACCTTCCCCGTTTCACTGTCCTGTTCCCCTTTCCTACCTCCAGCTGAGAAAAGGATCCAGAGAGGAGTCCAGCGTCTGCGCTCCACCCAGGCTGCAGGAGGTGGTAGTGGGGGTACAGAGGGAGAGTTCACAGGGATCCTGGGTCAGCTGATGGATAAAGGACAGTTGTCTCTGGAGCTCATTAGAGCCAACATCACTGAACTCATGGCCGGGGGAGTGGACACGGTGAGTGCATGTGTGGTATGTGTGTGTGTCTAAAGCTCAGAGTATGCTCAGTGTGTGTGTTTGATGTGTGTACAGAATCTGTCTTGCCCCACCTATATCTTGGAATGTGAAATGAGTATGTGTGTATCCTTAGACGGCGGTGCCCCTGCAGTTTGCCCTGTACGAGTTGGGTCGTAACCCGGCAGTGCAGGAACAGGTCAGAGGTCAGGTGCGGGCAGCGTGGGCAAGAGCCGGCGGTGACGCCTACAAGGCCCTGCAGGGGGCGCCACTACTGAAGGGACTCGTCAAGGAGACCCTCAGGTACAGAGAATGTCTGCATTCATTTTAGAGATCTATATCTTTCAGTTTGATAGTTATTTGTAATCTGTACGTGTCTGTCTGTGTGTGCTGTGTGGTAAAGGTTATATCCAGTGGGGATCACTGTCCAGAGATATCCAGTCAGAGACATCACCATCCAGAACTACCACATACCTGCTGGGGTGAGATCAGTCTCACTCACACACACACACACACACACACACACACACACACACACACACACACACACACACACACACACACACACACACACACACACACACACACACACACACACACACACACACACACACACACACACACACACACACACACACACACACACACACACACACACACACACACACACACACACTTCTCCTCCATCTCTCTATCTCTTTCCCCCTGCCCTCTTTCTCTTTATCTCCCTCTCTCTCTCGCTCTCTTTCCCTCTCTCCCTCCCCCTGTCTTTCTCTTCCTCTCAATCCACTTTCTCCCTCCCCCTCGCTCTCTCAGACATGTGTCCAGGCGTGTCTGTATCCTCTGGGGAGAAGTCGAGATGTGTTTCAGGATCCGGAGCGTTTTGACCCTGGTCGCTGGGGGGCTCAGGAGTCTAGAGAGGGGCCTGGGGGGGGTGGAGGGTTCCGCTCCCTGGCGTTTGGATTCGGGGCCAGGCAGTGTGTTGGCAGGAGGATCGCTGAGAACGAAATGCAGCTGCTACTGATGCACGTGAGTGAAGGAGGGATGGAGGTTTGACAGAGAGGGTGATGGGAAAGCAAAGGGAATAGGGAAAAGGAAGAGAGGGATGTCAAAAAGGAGAGAATGATGTGAGAAGGAAAGACATGATGAGAGTTAAGAAGTGAAGTCTGGAGAAGATTAGTTGAATCTATGCTAATGAGTCCCCCTTTCTCCTTCGCCTCACCCTTCCTACCCCTCATTTTCTCTCCCTCTCTCTCCCTCTCTATAGATCCTGTTGAGTTTCCGTCTCAGTGTGTCGTCTTCAGAGGAGCTCAGCACTAAATACACCCTAATCCTCCAGCCTGAAACCCCACCACGCATCACCTTCAGCACACTCTGACACACACCCACACTCACCCCCCCCCCCCCACACACACACACACCAATCGTTTAACCAACCAAACAAATCAATCATTTTATCAATCCATTATACCAGGTAATCGTCAATGAACTCACCAACATCCTTACCATATGGTCCACATGAAAACATCAAATAATAATAAAGTCCTATTTTTGGTCAATGAAAAGGCCAGTGTTTTCTTATTCATTTCTTTTTCAGATGTTGATTAAGGTTTGTTACAGCGGGATAGATATACTTAGACATGAAGAAGATTAACTAATTTCACTCTCCCGAATCCAAATGGATTTCTCCCATCAAAGCCGCAAACAATTATCAGATGTGTCCACAAGATGGCGGTAAAACCCACAGCAAAACTACATAAACAAATGATTGAAATGATTATTTTGCGAACCTGGTGCTATTCGCGTCTCCACATCCGCAAATTTGTCTTCGTTGCTGCTGCCTGAAACTCACAGGCTGGTGTTCTTCTTCCTCTAGGTATATCTTTCAATTTGAGCTATTCAGTCTCTCTCTCTTTATTATTATATCTTTTTTTACAACAGTTAGACTTCTGGAATATCTTTGTCATTCGTTGTGAATGCATGCTCTTACAATAATTAGCTGAATCGCACAATCCCTGCAACCATTTCAAGTAAAAAATAAATACTCTGCCAGAGCTCTGCCAAGTTTAGGCTGCTAAACTCAACCGGCTGCTAAACTCAACCGGCTGCTAAACTCACCAGGCTGCTAAACTCAACCGGCTGCTAAACTCAACCGGCTGCTAAACTCAACGGCTGCTAAACTCACCAGGCTGCTAAACTCACCAGGCTGCTAAACTCAACAGGCTGCTAAACTCACCAGCTGCTAAACTCAACCGGCTGCTAAACTCACCAGGCTGCTAAACTCAACCGGCTGCTAAACTCAACCGGCTGCTAAACTCAACAGGCTGCTAAACTCAACAGGCTGCTAAACTCAACTGTGCGCCAATTCTTTCTTTTTCAAAAGCCATGGTGACACATTGTTGACATACTGCTCAAAGGAAAGGAAGTTTTTATGACAGGTTTGGTCAGTTTTAGTTTGTGATTAGTTCTATAACATTCTGTTCATCCCAATCCCTTTGCAAAGTCACTGGATGAAAATGTCATAATAGTCAGTTTATTGTTTGGTGTTGCATTAAATCTATTGCAAAACAGGTTTGAGATAAATTGGATGATATGGGCTGAAACTGAAACCCCAGCAATAATGGTTATGTAACCCTTTAATTACTGGCCATCCTGTAAAATACTAGTTTAGGCCACTTGAAGAATGAAGTCAGTACTGAAATGATGGCTAATATATTAGGACTTGATGCCAAAGGCTGTGTTGCATCTAAATGAGCTGTATGTCATGCATTTTGACAGGGTGTTATGTCACATTATGTGTGCTGTATGTCATGTATTTTGACAGGGTGTTATGTCACATTATGTGTGCTGTATGTCATGCATTTTGACAGGGTGTTATGTCACATTATGTGTGCTGTATGTCATGTATTTTTACAGGGTGTTATGTCACATTATGTCTGCTGTATGTCATGTATTTTGACAGGGTGTTATGTCACATTATGTGTGCTGTATGTCATGCATTTTGACAGGGTGTTATGTCACATTATGTCTGCTGTATGTCATGTATTTTGACAGGGTGTTATGTCACATTATGTGTGCTGTATGTCATGTATTTTGACAGGGTGTTATGTCACATTATGTGTGCTGTATGTCATGTATTTTGACAGGGTGTTATGTCACATTATGTGTGCTGTATGTCATGTATTTTGACAGGGTGTTATGTCACATTATGTGTGCTGTATGTATCTAGCTGTGTTCTGGAGTCCAGGGGAGTGGCTTCACAGTGTACATTCTCTCTAGTCAACTCCAGCACAAAGGTCTGTTTGTGTTCTGGCTACTGATTTACACCCTCTGTCTGTTGGCTTTTCAGGGTAGCTACACAAGTGTGTGTGTTTGTGCGTGTGTGTGCATGCGTGCGTGTTTGTGCATGTGTGTGCATGCGTGCGTGTTTGTGCGTGTGTGCATACCTCCTTGACAGAGACAAGAGAGAACATGCGAGAAGGATAGAGAGCAGTTGCTTCGAGAGGTATCTCTACCTGAAAATACATGATCTAAGTGATTGATAGTTGGTATTCAGCAGTCATAAAAGTATGCCTTATTTACTTTGAAGAACTACTAAAATAATGATTTTGTCAGACAACTTAGGCAGCAGCTTTATAGATGTGAGATGGTGACATGGAATGAAATAACAAAGTCATCAAATAAAATAAATATTTGACTAAAGTATTGTGAATGAATGACTGTTAATAAGTGATAAGTGGTAATGGGCAGTCACTACCATCATGGGACTTGTATTGTTTTATTCTGTGTTACAGCATTCAACCCACAGAATGCATAGTGCATTTAATGTCCATTTTTTTTAAATCGAAACCCATGATAATTATTTTTAATAAGGAACCGAAACCAAACTGACCTCAAAAAGCACTATTTTCTCAGCACTTGTGTCCCCACAAGGTTAGTTAAACAAGACTGTGTGTGTTAATTAGTGTGTGTGTGTGTGTGTGTGCGTGACTTGACCCAAGTCCAGATTTTTCTTCCTGGTTACCCATGTTGGTTTACAATAAGCTTTACATGTATAAAGACACAGTACAGTATAATGTCTGTGAACAGGTATCTCTATTGACCCAGCCTATCTACTGTGTTTATAATCCTTTAACTACCTTGTATCAAACTGAAGATTACATTAGCCTTCTTCAGTTCTCAGATAAGTGTAGTTCGGCAAAACACATTCACAATCACACATACATACAGCATCTGTGAAGGTCAAGTTGCAGGGCTACAAGTCAACAATGATGAACTCACCGGGTTCAATCACAGTCCCCAGGATCTGTGAATGTGCCAGAGATGCATAATGTCAGTGACACAGTCATTATCTAGTCGTCTTGGCACCTAGAAAGCTAGGAGGAACACATTGGCAGACCTGTATTACAAGACTCTCATGATATCACCACTGACATTCAGAAGTTTAGATGAGATGACATAGAGATGACATAGAGATGACATAGAGATGACAAAGAGATGACGAGAGATGTAAAAAAAAAAAAAAGAAGTGTTGCACCAACCACCTACCCTGACCTTAACCCTGACCTTAACCCTGACCTTAACCCTGACCTTAACCCTGACCTTAACCCTGACCTTAACCCTGACCTTAACCCTGACCTTAACCCTGACTGTAACCCTGACCTTAACCCTGACCTTAACCCTGACCTTAACCCTGACCTTAACCCTGACCTTAACCCTGACCTTAACCCTGACCTTAACCCTGACCTTAACTCCACCCTGACCTTAACCCTGACCTTAACCCTGACCTTAACCCTGACCTTAACCCTGACCTTAACTCCACCCTGACCTTAACCCTGACCTTAACCCTGACCTTAACCCTGACCTTAACCCTGACCTTAACCCTGACCTTAACTCCACCCTGACCTTAACCCTGACCTTAACCCTGACCTTAACCCTGACCGTAACTCCACCCTGACCTTAACCCTGACCTTAACCCTGACCGTAACTCCACCCTGACCTTAACCCTGACCTTAACCCTGACCGTAACTCCACCCTGACCTTAACCCTGACCGTAACTCCACCCTGACCTTAACCCTGACCTTAACCCTGACCTTAACCCTGACCGTAAACTCCACCCTGACCTTAACCCTGACCGTAAACTCCACCCTGACCTTAACCCTGACCGTAAACTCCACCCTGACCTTAACCCTGACCGTAACTCCACCCTGACCTTAACCCTGACCGTAACTCCACCCTGACCTTAACCCTGACCGTAAACTCCGCCCTGACCTTAACCCTGACCGTAAACTCCACCCTGACCTTAACCCTAACCGTAAACTCCACCCTGACCTTAACCCTGACCTTAACCCTGACCGTAAACTCCACCCTGACCTTAACCCTGACTGTAAACTCCACCCTGACCTTAACCCTGACCGTAAACTCCACCCTGACCTTAACCCTGACCTTAACCCTGACCGTAAACTCCACCCTGACCTTAACCCTGACCTTAACCCTGACCGTAAACTCCACCCTGACCTTAACCCTGACCGTAACTCCACCCTGACCTTAACCCTGACCGTAACTCCACCCTGACCTTAACCCTGACCGTAAACTCCGCCCTGACCTTAACCCTGACCGTAAACTCCACCCTGACCTTAACCCTAACCGTAAACTCCACCCTGACCTTAACCCTGACCTTAACCCTGACCGTAAACTCCACCCTGACCTTAACCCTGACTGTAAACTCCACCCTGACCTTAACCCTGACCGTAAACTCCACCCTGACCTTAACCCTGACCTTAACCCTGACCGTAAACTCCACCCTGACCTTAACCCTGACCTTAACCCTGACCGTAACTCCACCCTGACCTTAACCCTGACCGTAACTCCACCCTGACCTTAACCCTGACCTTAACCCTGACCGTAAACTCCACCCTGACCTTAACCCTGACCGTAAACTCCACCCTGACCTTAACCCTGACCGTAAACTCCACCCTGACCTTAACCCTGACCGTAAACTCCACCCTGACCTTAACCCTGACCGTAACTCCACCCTGACCGTAACCCTAACCTAACCCTGACCTTAACCCTAACCTAACCCTGACCTTAACCCTGACCGTAACTCCAACCTAACCCTGACCGTAACCCCAACCTAACCCTGACCTTAACCCTGACCGTAACCCTAACCTAACCCTGACCTTAACCCTGACCGTAACTCCAACCTAACCCTGACCGTAACCCCAACCTAACCCTGACCTTAACCCTGACCGTAACCCCAACCCCAACCTAACCCTGACCATAACCCTAGATGAAGAAAAACAAAACCATGTGATCAATAGTGAAAAAGTCACTGGCTATCACATGATCATCCAGGCTGACCTCTGTGTCAAAGGGAGTGGACACTGTGAATGTTTACAGTAGATTGGGCTGAGGGGTGTAGAGAGGAGGGGGAGAGGGAGGACATTTGGGAAAGTACAGAGATTGAGCATTGACTGTGGAAAAGACAGACAGACAGACAGAGGTCAAAAGGTAGAGAAGGGAATGACAGAAACCCAGTCGGAAGGAGCTACTAAAGAACAAAGTTATCCCCTGATTTAAACTAATTCAAGACCGTATCAACCTGAAAGTCGAAGGACTACAGAGGATTCCTGAACTAACAGACCGACAAACAAAGGAGTGGACAGACAGACAGACAGAGGTGATAGGCTAGTACAGTTGGAGTCTGAAAAAGCTTTGGGTCAAGATGGGAGGTAAGTCTGTAGAGCTGCTAGCATACAGGGGGTTAACCTTTAAACTTCTCCATTAATGGAATAGAAGATTGAAGTGTTACCTGGCTGATTAAAGGTTAAATAGGTTCACCCACACTAGCCACTTTCTGTTGCTATAGTGACCACATTGGAGTTGACGTCTTTCAGACATTCGACCTCGACTCAAGATTAGGTGGAACAGAATCTTCTACAGTGGTTGTACATCTATTCTCTCTTCAGTCGCTGCCTGATGAAAACCTTGCAACTTGGTCGATTTGTTATTGTTTTTACCTTTATTGAAAGTGGTAACACCCCTCAGTGTACTCTGAACATTTCAGGACCAAGAAAATGTATATCATACTTTTATTTAAGTTAGCTTCTGTAGATTCACAATTGCATGTTCGTTAATGGGAAAAATATGGTATTTTTTAAATTTCCTGAAAAGTTTATATTTTGGAGATCAGACAGCGACGTTTTATTCCAAGGTCATATGACTCATAGAAGTCACTGATGCAAAACCAATTTTCTACAGTCCTCAGCAGAATTTTTCTAGTCTGCTTATCATCATTCAGGAAGCATCAAGCGTAATATCGTAAGAATGTTATTGTATGAATTTTGGTTGTGTTATAATAGTTATTGTTGGTTGTTTGGTGGTTAAATGTTGAGGGTTGTATACCAGAATTAGGCAGTTAGATTTGCATTGCCAGGAGCTGACCCAGAGCACAGTGGTGGTTGGTCAGGATAACCTGAGGTTCATTGACTGTCCAGGAACACACACACACACACACACACACACACACACACACACACACACACACACACACACACACACACACACACACACACACACACACACACACACACACACACACACCCTTATCTTCCTCACACATAGAACACTTTTTCAGCTATTGTCAGTATGTCATGTCCACACCCAACCATATCTCTCCTCTATGGAAAGCATGCACTGATCTGTACATTGCAACACAGTGTTGGGACCTAATCTCAGCCTTACAGTCAGCCAGAACAGGTGTCTGTTTTGGTCAGTAACCAGTTTCAGTTTGTTTCTGTGTGTGTGAGTGTGTGAATTAGTGATGGGGCTAAAAATCGAAATATTAGTGGTGGAAGATATTACATCGATATTTGACTCCAAGTATTGTTTAGTAAAACATTTTTGCTTATCTAGCATTAGTTGACATGTATTTTTCATCCTATAAACTCATGTATTTTTCATCCTATCGCTTGTTCTCCATTTTCTTTTTAAATAGAGAGCCAACATGTTTTCAGCATGACTGATCAAAATTCATTTTCTGATGCGCTCTCTTGTCCCTCTGCAGCAGACATAGTGAGAAATATGTCTGGAACCTCAAATCACAATAAAACTGCAGTATCTAATCGCAATACATGTAGAATCGTGAGAATCACAATACATATCGTATCGGCACCTAAATATTGTGATAATATCATTTTGTGAGGTGTGTGTGTGTGCGATGTGTCAGAGGTAGAGCTCTGTGGAACACTTAATAATGTGTGCAGCAGGGCATCGGAATTGGGTCACAGAAAGGAGACAGAGGGAGAGAATGATGGAGAGCGTGAAAGATGGGATGGAGAAAGGGAGCACCGTGCCTAGACATCCCACAGGACACATACTGACAAGAACATCACAGTCCTCAACAAGCTAAGAGAGGGTCTCTCTCTCTCACTCTCTCTATTTCATAGTGTTGATGTCTTCACTATTATTTTACAATGTAGAAAATAGTACAAATAAAGAAAAACCCTTGATTGAGTTGGTTGTCCAAACTTTGAGTGGTACTGTATATTCATAACATGTTTTTAATGGATGGATTGCATTTCTATAGGCCCATAAGAGCACTCACCCAGGTCTCAAAGCACTTGACCTTGAACTCACCTTCTCCACCAATCAGGGTCTCAATTCAACCCATCGCTCTGAAGACCTGCGCTACAGCGCAATAGAAATGTATTTCCATGTCTATTTTCAAGTTTATTTCCACGATTTCCATGTCAGGT
>NW_026600211.1:618742-648742 GCF_029448725.1 Salvelinus fontinalis | reverse complement strand
TATATATTTTTGTGTACTTTTTACCCCTTTTTCTCCCCAATTTTGTGGTATCGAATTGGTAGTTACAGTCTTGTCCCATCGCTGCAACTCCCATATGGACTTGGGAGAGGCGAAGGTCGAGAACCCTGCATCCTCCAAAACACGACCCTGCCATGCTGCACTGCTTCTTGACACACTGCTCGCTTAACCCGGAAGCCAGCCGCATCGATGTGTCATAGCAAACACCGTACAACTGGCAACACGATTCAGCTTGCCGGGACTCTCCCAAGTCCCGGCCCGCCACAAGGAGTTGCTAGAGCGCGATGGGACAAGGACATCCCAGCCGGCCAAATGATGGGCCAATTGTGCACTGCCTCATGAGTCTCGCGGTCGCGTCTGGCTGCGTCACAGCCTAGGATCGAAGCCGGGTCTGTAGTGACGCCTGTAGTGACGCGATGCAGTGCCTTAGACCGCTGTGCAACTCGGGAGGCTCCAGAAATGCTTTGTCGAGATCGGTGTAGAAGAACTTGACTGGCCTGCACAGAGGCCTGACCTCAACCCCATCGAACACCTTTGGGATGAATTGGAACGCCGACATCAGTACCCAACCTCACTAATGCTCTTGTGGCTGAATGGAAGTAAGTCCCTGCAGCAATGTTCCAGCATCTAGTGGAAAGCCTTCCCAGAAGAGCAGAGGCTGTTATAGCAGCAAAGGGGGGACCAACTCCATAATAAGACCCATGATTTTGGAATGAGATGTTCGACGAGCAGGTGTCCACATACTTCTGGCCATGTATATAATATACTATACTGTATGACTGCATCTATAACAGTCAGCTTAATCCACAGAGAGTGCTATAATGAGAGATGTATGACAGCTTTATCACAGGATCTATATTAAGAGCAGTCCAGTTTACTGTATGGTCTAAGATAAGTACCGCTTGAGTTACACTGCTGGTAGAAGTTGCTGCTAGGCACAGATCTGGGATCAGCAAACCCTTGCTAAACCACTGATCTTAGGTCAGTTTCTGGAGGCAACTTCATCCACCCTGATTTACAGCATGATCCAAGTACTGTCTGTACTGTATCATATGATGTAGTTGAAGCAACAATTACTCTACAAAACGGGTATGTACTGTCTGAACAGCCAGAGCATAGTATTATTATTGTTTAGAGACAGACCCAGATGTGCTGGGTAGGACACACACACACACGCACGCACGCACGCACGCACCCACGCACGCACGCACGCACGCACACACTTTGTCGAGATTGGTTTGTGCTGTGTTGAAACAGTGGAGTGTGTGTGTAATTATGATCAGCCATGCTATCCATACTGACTAAGTTTGTTTTCGTCTGGGTGCCTTCCAAATAGCTCCAGGGGCAGCGGTGTCCTTGTGACCCTGTACTGCATCCAAACTCCTGTTTGTGCATATGTGTGTTTATGAAGCGTTCAGAGAAATAGAACATGTCCATTTCACATTTGATTCTATCCTTCTAGTGAACAGACACAATGAGTATGTCTCAGTTTCAATGTGATGACCTGATAAAGTGGGTCGTCCATCTTGGGAGGTGGTGGACAGACAGCTGGCTTCCTGTGCAGTGATGTATGAGAGTCTATTGTGGTGTTTATCACATGGAGGCTCGGCTTCCTCTTCCTGGGTCAAGGCTAACTCTGAGACATGGCTGGAGACTCCTATGGCTGGAGACTGACTGACTGTGGTGTCGTTGGAGTCTACATCCATGTCCATATCTCAGGGTTATAGGTCAAGGCTACAGGCTGAAAAACATGCTTTATCATTAGCCAGGTCAGAATACAAGTCTGACCTGTTGTTCATTTAGGAAGCTGACCAACTAAATACACATAAACTCATCTGGGAGTGTGTGTGTTGTTTGTGTGTATCTTTGTCTGTTTCAGTGTCTGTGTGTTCTTGAGTTGATATGTACAGCTGTTTAGTGATGTGAGGCCCGGGACAGGCTGAGAGGACTAGGGGCCATTCCCAGGTGGGCAATCCCTGTTCCGTCACCTAGATGATCCGTGTGGAAACAGCTGCAGAGGAAGGTTCCCAAGAACGTCTGTTCCCCTAAGGAGTTAACTAGTGCACACCCAGAAGGGTGTGTGTGTGTTTGTGTGGTCAACAACAGCTTTCACAGTGGAATGTTCTGTGTGATCAAGACTTAGCATTTGTGTGTTTACAGAACTTCTGTGTTTTGCTGTTTATGGGCATCCCAATAGTGTTTTTCTGTCTGTGTTTGTAGAAGTGCAGTTGATTGGTCTGTCAGTGTGGGCATCCTCTCTGTCCTCTGTACTGTGTTGCACAGTGGAGGTTGTTGAAGGGAGGACGGCTCATAGTAATGGCTGGAATGTAGTCAATGGAATAGTACCATTCTATCCCATTGACTCCATTCCAGCCATTCCTATGAGCCGTCCTCCATCCAGCAGCCTCCACTGGTGTGGCAGTAAGAGTAGACCTCAGCAGTACAAAGCCCCTGGGTCTTGGGGAGGGAGACCCTGGTTGATTGCCCTCTCACTAATAGCCCTATTCATTACAGACAGACCCTCCTTCTCCTCCTCCCTCTTCGTCCCCTCCTCCCTCCTTCCTCCTCCCTCCTTCTCCCCCTTCGACTCCCCTCCTCCCCCTCCTCCATATTTCTCACCCATCCCCTCCCTCCTCTCCCCTCTCCCCTCCTTCTCCCCCTCCCTCCTTCTCCCCCTCCCCATCTCTACCCTCATCCCTCTTTCTCCCCTCTCCTTTCCCCTCCTCTCTCCTTCTCCCCTCCTCACCTCCAGTAAAATACACCTGTAACTCCCTCCTCCCCTCCTGTAACTTATTGTAACTTACTCCCTCTGTCTTTCATTTGCTCACACAACTACTGCCATGCATCAACTCTCTCTTTCCTTCTCTCTTTCTTCTATCTATTTATTACTGCCCCCCCCCCTATCCTCCCCCTTTGCCCAGCTCTAAAGCACAGCACACCTATAACTTTCACTGGCCTACAACAATATTCTCGGACTCTCTCACAGGTCTATTCAGTAGCTATCACTCTCTCCCCTTTACCCTTCTCACCCCTTCTCCCCCTTTCTCCCCCCCCCCAGTAGTAAAACATACCTCAGACTTTAACTGCTCTACTAGATTGGTCTTCACTCTCTCTGTCTTTCACCACTCTATAGAACTACAGTGACTTGTATCTTTCACCACTCTATAGAACTACAGTGACTTGTATCTTTCACCACTCTATAGAACTACAGTGACTTGTATCTTTCACCACTCTATAGAACTACAGTGACTTGTATCTTTCACCACACTATAGAACTACAGTGACTTGTATCTTTCACCACTCTATAGAACTACAGTGACTTGTATCTTTCACCACTCTATAGAACTACAGTGACTTGTATCTTTCACCACTCTATAGAACTACAGTGACTTGTATCTTTCACCACTCTATAGAACTACAGTGACTTGTATCTTTCACCACTCTATAGAACTACAGTGACTTGTATCTTTCACCACTCTATAGAACTACAGTGACTTGTATCTTTCACCACTCTATAGAACTACAGTGACTTGTATCTTTCACCACTCTATAGAACTACATTGACTTGTATCTTTCACCACTCTATATAACTACAGTGACTTGTATCTTTCACCACTCTATAGAACTACAGTGACTTGTATCTTTCAACACTCTATAGAACTACAGTGACTTGTATCTTTCACCAATCTATAGAACTACAGTGACTTGTATCTTTCACCACTCTATAGAACTACAGTGACTTGTATCTTTCAACACTCTATAGAACTACAGTGACTTGTATCTTTCACCACTCTATAGAACTACAGTGACTTGTATCTTTCACCACTCTATAGAACTACAGTGACTTGTATCTTTCACCACTCTATAGAACTACAGTGACTTGTATCTTTCACCACTCTATAGAACTACAGTGACTTGTATCTTTCACCACTCTATAGAACTACAGTGACTTGTATCTTTCACCAGTCTGTAGAACTACAGTGACTTGTATCTTTCACCAGTCTGTAGAAGTATGTGAACCCTTTGGAAATACCTGGATTTCTGCATAAATTGGTCATAAAATTTGATCTGATCTTCATCTAGGTCACAACAATAGACAATAACTGTCTGCTTAAACTAATAACACACAAACAATTATACATTTTCATGTCTTTATTGAACACACCGTGTAAACATTCACAGTGCAGGGTGGAAAAAGAATGTGAACCCTTGGATTTAATAACTGGTTGACCCTCCTTTGGCAGCAATAACCTCAACCAAACGTTTTCTGTAGTTGCGGATCAGACCTGCACAACGGTCAGGAGGAATTTTGGACCATCCCTCTTTACAAAACTGTTTCAGTTCAGCAATATTCTTGGGATGTCTGGTGTGAACTGCTCTCTTGAGGTCATGCCACAGCATCTCAATCGGGTTGAGGTCAGGACTCTGACTGGGCCACTCCAGAAAGCGTATTTTCTTCTGTTGAAGCCATTCTGTTGATTTACTTCTGTGTTTTGGGTCATTGTCCTGTTGCATCACCTAACTTCTGTTGAGCTTCAATTGGCAGACAGATAGCCTTACATTCTCCTTCAAAATGTCTTGATTAACTTGGGAATTCATTTTTTCGTCGATGATAGCAAGCTGTCCAGGCCCTGAAGCATTCAGCAAAGCAGCCCCAAATCATGATGCTCCCTCCACCATACTTTACAGTTGGGATGAGGTTTTGATGTTGGTGTGCTGTGCCTTGTCTTCTCCACACATAGTGTTGTGTGTTCCTTCCAAACAACTCAACTGTAGTTTCATCTCTCCACAGAATATTTTGCCAGTAGCGCTGTGAAACATCTAGGTGCACTTTTGCAAACTTCAGATGTGCAGCAATGTTTTTGGGACAGTGGTAGCTTCTTCTGTGGTGTCCTCCCATGAACGCCATTCTTGTTTAGTGTTTTACGTATTGTTGACTCGTCAACAGAGATGTTAGCATGTTCTAGAGATTTCTGTAAGTCTTTAGCTGAGACTCTAGGATTCTTCTTAACCTCATTGAGCATTCTGCACTGTGCTCTTGCAGTTATCTTTGCAGGATGACCACTCCTAGAGAGAGTAGCAACAGTGCTGAACTTTCTCTATTTATAGACAATTTGTCTTAACGTGGACTGATGAACATCAAGGTTTTTAGAGATACTTTTGTAATCCTTTCCAGCTTTATGCAAGTCAACAATTCTTCATCTTAGGTTTCTGAGATCTCTTTTGTTCGAGGCATGGTTTACATCAGCCAATGCTTCTTGTGAATAGCAAACTCACATTTTGTGAGTTGTTTTTATAGGGCAAGGCAGCTCTAACCAACATCTCTGATCTCATCTCATTGATTGGACTCCAGGTTAGCTGACTCCTGACTCCAATTAGCTTTTGGAGAAGTCATTAGCCTAGGAGTTTATACTTTTTCCAACCTACACTGTGAATGTTTAAATTATGTATTCAATATAGACAAGAAAAATACATGTGTTTGTCTATTGTTGTGACCTAGATGAAGATCAGATCAAATTTGATGACCAATTGATGCAGAAATCCAGGTCATTCCAAAGGGTTCACATACTTTTCTTGCCACTGTAGACTTGTTGTGAGAATGATTCCGTAGTTCACTGAAGTTCTGTGTTATTCTAGGAATGTTTCTGTTCCATGTTTCGGACGTCTATAACAGTTGATTTATTATACCCTTCTTCTTTCATTTCCCCATTGCCTCTCTTTATCCTCTTTCTTCAGTTTCAATAGTGTCACAAAACTCTCACAATCTCTTTCTCTCCTCCCCCTGTCACTTTACCCCTCCCTTTTCCATCTATTCATTCACCCCTGTAGTCAGACTCTCCCAAGCAATGTAGATATAGAGAAACGTATAACCCTGCATACACACACACGCAAACACACACACGCACACGCACACAAACACGCACACGCGTTTACGCACACGCGCACACACACACACACACACACACACACACACACACACACACACACACACACACACACACACACACACACACACACACACACACACACACACACACACACACACACACACACACACACACACACAAACACATACACACACACACATGCACATACACACACACGCACACACACACAAACACACAAACACACACACACATATACAGTTTAAAGGAAAAAAAATATGCATTCCCTTACAATTCCACAGACCCTCTCTGCTGCTCATAAAACACAGTAGCACACACACATTCTACACATTGTATTTCTGTGCTCCCTCCCCCTCCCTCACTCACTCCCTATTCAGTCACTTAGCCTCCCTCTGTTTTACACACACTAAACTCTATAAGAAGAGAACCATGTAACTCTTGCCTGCAGTGCCTAGACAATGACACATACATGACAACACACACTTTCTCTTTCTGACTGTTTCTCTAGCCTCCATCTATTCATTAGGCTCATCTCCTCCAATCACTTTTCTTTACTGCTTTCCCTCACCTCTTGACCTTGTCCGCCTAACACAAACAGCCTCTCAGGGTGGTCTATTCACTGTTTACACACACACACACACACACACACACACACACACACACACACACACACACACACACACACACACACACACACACACACACACACACACACACACACACACACACACACACACACACACACACACACACACACACACACCCTGGTCTAGTGTGTTTATGTCAAGCAGAAATATTTACAGCCATTACTAATCGCGTTTCATGCACATCCTCAAGGGTTTTTAACACATGAATACGCACTGTACTGGAGTCACACACACATTCGCGCGCACGCACGCACACACACACACACACACACACACACACACACACACTGAAGCACCCACAATCCATTGTGTGAACCTTTTGAACGTATTTTCCACACATTCTCTCATTGACACAAACAGTCAAGGTTCTTTTTTAAAACTGGTGGTGTACGTGCGTATGTGTGTGAGTGTGTATGTTCACTTGACTCTGTCCAGATGAGTAGAGTGTCTTTTTAAACTTTCCAGCTGTTGGTGACAGCTGTGTGACTGGAAGAAGGAGAGAGAGGGCGAGAGAACAAAAGAGAGAAGAGGGAGAGGATTGAGAAAGAAAGAGTGAAGGAGAGAGAGGGTAAAAAAGAGAGAAGGAGAGATGGGAAGAACTAGAGGAGAGAGAAGAAGAAGAAAGAGAGGCGAGAGAGAGAAGAAGATAGAGAGGAGAGAGTGGAAGAGAGGAGAGGAGAGAGAAGAAGATAGAGAGGAGAGAGAGAAGATAGAGAGGAGAGAGTGGAAGAGAGGAGAGGAGAGAGAAGAAGATAGAGAGGAGAGAGAGAAGATAGAGAGGAAGAAAGAGAGAGATGGAAAGGGGGAGATAATAATAAGGTGTGTATATGTATATATATAGACACACTACCGGTCAAAAGTTTTAGAACACCTACTTTCCTTCACTCAGCCCAAACCAGATGGGACGAGTATCGCTGCAGAATGCTGTGGTTAAGTGTGCCTTGAATGAAATAAATCACAGACAGTGTCACCAGAAAAGCACCCCCACACCATCACACCTCCTCCTCCATGGGAAATACACATGCAGAGATCCTCCGTTCACCCACACCGCGTCTCACAAAGACACGGCGGTTGAAACCAGAAATCTAAATTTTGGACTCCAGAACAAAGGACACATTTACACCGGTCTAATGTCCATTGCTTGTGTTTCTTGGCCCAAGCAAGTCTCTTATTGGTGTCCTTCAGTAGTGGTTTCTTCCTTTCGTGTGGCGGTCCTCATGAGAGCCAGTTTCGTCATAGCACTTGATGGTTTTTGCGACTGCACTTGAAGAAACTTTCAAAGTTGGACTGCCGTGTCTCTTTGCTTGTTTGAGCTGTTCTTTTTTTTTTCAATTTCTTGGTATCTAAATGGTTGAGAGCTGTGCGTCCTCCAAAACACAACCCAACCAAGCTGCACTACTTCTTGACACAATGCCCACTTAACCCAGAAGCCAGCTACACCAATGTGTCGGAGGAAATAAAGTACACCTGGCGACCGTGTCAGCGTGCACTGCGCCTCGCCCGCCACAGGAGTCGCTAGTGTGTGATAGGACAAGGACATCCCTGCTGGCCAAACCCTCCCCTAACCCAGACGACGCTGGGCCAATTGTGCGCCTCCCCATGGGTCTCCCGGTCACGGCTGGCTGCGACAGAGCCTATTTGAGCTGTTCTTGCCATAATATGGACTTGGTCTTTTACCAAATAGGGCTATCTTCTGTATACCCCCCCTACCTTGTCACAACACACCTGATTGGATGAAACGAAAGAAAGGAATGAAAGGAAAGAAATTCAAAAACAATTCAAAAACAACAAACTGACAGAAGGAACCGAAAACGCTACAGTCCTGAACATGGGAACACAGAACAGATGAACACACGAACAGGAACAATCACCCACAAACAAACAGTGAAAACAGGCTACCTTAATATGGTTCCCAATCAGAGACAATGACAAACACCTGCCTCTGATTGAGAACCGTATTAGGCCAAACAACAAACCCAACATAGAAACACAAAACATAGAATGCCCACCCAGCTCACGTCCTGACCAACTAAACAAAGACTAAACAAAGGAAATAAGGTCAGGAACGTGACATCCATATGTGTTATTTCATAGTTTTGATGTCTTCACTATTAGTCTACAATGTAGAAAATAGTACAAATAAAGAAAAAGCCTTGAATAAGTACGTGTTCTAAAACTTTTAACCGGTAGTGTATATATATAATATTTGGCCTATTTCACACACGTGTATTACTACACTCTTGAGATACCCCCTGAGACACCCTCAGAGAGTGGAGCGGAATCGTTTTCATGCACATTTTTGAGAAATACTCCAAACATCTTAGTTAGATGTAAAATTGCACGACTAAGAACTCAAAATTAGTAACAGATTTGAGTTATTTTAGATTATAGTTTTCCACACTTTTACTGAATCTTTGGGCCATTTTCCCCAAAACTCTAAACACAACACCACAAACAAAAAATACAAAACTGTTGCATCAAAGTGACACACGCGTCATATGAATAGATCTGTCTATTAACCAAACACACTGATGTGCTCAACACAAAACACTACTATGAATATCCCAGCAGTAGGTTTATGATGTGCTCAACACAAAACACTACTATGAATATCCCAGCAGTAGGTTTATGATGTGCTCAACACAAAACACTACTATGAATATCCCAGCAGTAGGTTTATGATGTGCTCAACACAAAACACTACTATGAATATTCCAGCAGTAGGTTTATGATGTGCTCAACACAAAACACTACTATGAATATCCCAGCAGTAGGTTTATGATGTGCTCAACACAAAACACTACTATGAATATCCCAGCAGTAGGTTTATGATGTGCTCAACACAAAAGACTACAATGAATATCCCAGCAGTAGGTTTATGATGTGCTCAACACAAAACACAACTATGAATATCCCAGCAGTAGGTTTATGATGTGCTCAACACAAAACACTACTATGAATATCCCAGCAGTAGGTTTATGATGTGCTCAACACAAAACACTACTATGAATATCCCAGCAGTAGGTTTATGATGTGCTCAACACAAAACACTACTATGAATATCCCAGCAGTAGGTTTATGATGTGCTCAACACAAAACACTACTATGAATATCCCAGCAGTAGGTTTATGATGTGCTCAACACAAAACACTACTATGAATATCCCAGCAGTAGGTTTATGATGTGCTCAACACAAAACACAACTATGAATATCCCAGCAGTAGGTTTATGATGTGCTCAACACAAAACACTACTATGAATATCCCAGCAGTAGGTTTATGATGTGCTCAACACAAAACACAACTATGAATATCCCAGCAGTAGGTTTATGATGTGCTCAACACAAAACACTACAATAAATATCCCAGCAGTAGGTTTATGATGTGCTCAACACAAAACACAACTATGAATATCCCAGCAGTAGGTTTATGATGTGCTCAACACAAAACACTACTATGAATATCCCAGCAGTTGGTTTATGATGTGCTCAACACAAAACACTACTATGAATATCCCAGCAGTTGGTTTATGATGTGCTCAACACAAAACACTACTATGAATATCCCAGCAGTAGGTTTATGATGTGCTCAACACAAAAGACTACTATGAATATCCCAGCAGTAGGTTTATGATGTGCTCAACACAAAACACTACTATGAATATCCCAGCAGTAGGTTAATGTGCTCAACACAAAACACTACTATGAATATCCCAGCAGTAGGTTAATGTGCTCAACACAAAAGACTACTATGAATATCCCAGCAGTAGGTTTATGATGTGCTCAACACAAAACACTACTATGAATATCCCAGCAGTAGGTTAATGTGCTCAATACAAAACACTACTATGAATATCCCAGCAGTAGGTTAATGTGCTCAACACAAAAGACTACTATGAATATCCCAGCAGTAGGTTTATGATGTGCTCAACACAAAACACTACTATGAATATCCCAGCAGTAGGTTAATGTGCTCAACACAAAACACTACTATGAATATCCCAGCGTAGGTTTATGCCTTTTGCATCGTCAGTGTTATACTGTAGCCGGTTGTAAAAGATTGTTACAGTAACGTATACCTACTCAAATACACAGGTTAAATAAAAAATATACATAAATAAACACACAAATGCAATACAGTAACAAAAACATTGTCATTCATTTTTAAAAATGCAGTATTTTTGAACACTTGTGTTTTGTATGTAACACTTTCCGTACCCAACAGGAGAAAACCAGGAAAAACATTCAGTAAGATAAAGGGTTTTCTGTACAAAAATAAAAAATGAAAGTGGCTCATTCCTTCAAAACTCTAAAGACAAAAACACATGCAAAATGTAAGAAAAAAGGCATTAGGCTGCATTCTGCCTCCTTTTTAGGTCTGGCAACAGCACCTCATCTACATCACAAGCCATGTGTACCCTGGCTAAACAGCGGGGAAAGAATCTTCTGGAGTGATGGATCCAGCCTCCCAAAGCCCTCACATCAACTTCACCACATGCTTCCTCCATTGCCTGCAGAAGAGGCATGCAGGCGAGGGGATGGCGGTCATACACCTTCATCGCCATGCCGAAAAAAACTATTCGATTGTGTTTAGGAATGGGGAATATGGTGGGAGGTATAGAACAAATTGTGGGTGGTCGATGGACCAGAGCAGCCCGGTGGAAACTCACGTTGTCCCAGATGACAACATACCTGGGCTGCTCTGGTCCACCCCTCTGCTCGGCTGGAATGAGGAAGCCATGTAGTGTGTCCAGGAATGTGATGAGAAGGGCGGTGTTGTAGGGACTAAGGTTGGCATGGTGATGGAGGACGCCTTGCTGGCTAACGGCTGCACACATGGTGATATTCCCTCCACGCTGTCCAGGGACATTCACAATGGCACGGTGGCCAATAATGTTCCGTCCCCTTCTTTTGGCTAGCATCCAGCTCCAAGACTCTGAAGCAGACAAGACAAGGTGCCATAGACCTAGAGCAGTCAGTATGGTGAGGCACAATACACTGGATGTGTCTATACAGTGCTGATATGATAGTAAATTCACAGTATAGTACTTACTTGCACATATTCATAGTGCTGTTCTTTAACCCTCTGAGTGTCGCTCAAATGGCGCCCTGTAGACCTGTTTCATCCGGATTCGGTTGTGCTGTAACACACGGTCCAGTGTAGACAAGCCCTCCTGGTGAATGTTATTGAATATTGTGTTTCTGAAATGATGTGGTTCTGGATTCCTCGTAGTCTAATGGTATTGTTTGCCACCACCATGTTCACAATAGCGGTCTCCTGTTCTGGTGTGAACAGCCGGGTTCTTCCACCATGGCCGGGCCGTCTCTCAGTTCTGCAGAAGATCCACAAATATGATATGATTGGTTACAGTAAGCTAAAATAATCTATTTGATTTCAATATGAAATGACATTACTGTAACGTTGGGAAACAATCCCTGAGTAACATAGGCCTACTGGTATGTCGGACTGCAGTAAACATAAAGAGCATAGTGTAGATGGTATGTAACTTACCGGTTGTCATTTCTGAATGTACGGATGATAGATGCAGTAGTGTAGATGGTAAGTAACTTACCGGTTGTCATTTCTGAATGTACGGATGATAGATGCAGTAGTGTAGATGGTAGGTAACTTACCGGTTGTCATTTCTGAATGTACGGATGATAGATGCAGTAGTGTAGATGGTAAGTAACTTACCGGTTGTCATTTCTGAATGTACGGATGATAGATGCAGTAGTGTAGATGGTAGGTAACTTACCGGTTGTCATTTCTGAATGTACGGATGATAGATGCAGTAGTGTAGATGGTAAGTAACTTACCGGTTGTCATTTCTGAATGTACGGATGATAGATGCAGTAGTGTAGATGGTAGGTAACTTACCGGTTGTCATTTCTGAATGTACGGATGATAGATGCAGTAGTGTAGATGGTATGTAACTTACCGGTTGTCATTTCTGAATGTACGGATGATAGATGCAGTAGTGTAGATGGTAAGTAACTTACCGGTTGTCATTTCTGAATGTACGGATGATAGATGCAGTAGTGTAGATGGTAGGTAACTTACCGGTTGTCATTTCTGAATGTACGGATGATAGATGCAGTAGTGTAGATGGTAGGTAACTTACCGGTTGTCATTTCTGAATGTACGGATGATAGATGCAGTAGTGTAGATGGTAGGTAACTTACCGGTTGTCATTTCTGAATGTACGGATGATAGATGCAGTAGTGTAGATGGTAAGTAACTTACCGGTTGTCATTTCTGAATGTACGGATGATAGATGCAGTAGTGTAGATGGTAGGTAACTTACCGGTTGTCATTTCTGAATGTACGGATGATAGATGCAGTAGTGTAGATGGTAGGTAACTTACCGGTTGTCATTTCTGAATGTACGGATGATAGATGCAGTAGTGTAGATGGTAGGTAACTTACCGGTTGTCATTTCTGAATGTACGGATGATAGATGCAGTAGTGTAGATGGTAGGTAACTTACCGGTTGTCATTTCTGAATGTACGGATGATAGATGCAGTAGTGTAGATGGTAGGTAACTTACCGGTTGTCATTTCTGAATGTACGGATGATAGATGCAGTAGTGTAGATGGTAGGTAACTTACCGGTTGTCATTTCTGAATGTATGGATGATAGATGCAGTAGTGTAGATGGTAGGTAACTTACCGGTTGTCATTTCTGAATGTACGGATGATAGATGCAGTAGTGTAGATGGTAGGTAACTTACCGGTTGTCATTTCTGAATGTACGGATGATAGATGCAGTAGTGTAGATGGTAGGTAACTTACCGGTTGTCATTTCTGAATGTACGGATGATAGATGCAGTAGTGTAGATGGTAGGTAACTTACCGGTTGTCATTTCTGAATGTACGGATGATAGATGCAGTAGTGTAGATGGTAAGTAACTTACCGGTTGTCATTTCTGAATGTACGGATGATAGATGCAGTAGTGTAGATGGTAGGTAACTTACCGGTTGTCATTTCTGAATGTACGGATGATAGATGCAGTAGTGTAGATGGTAGGTAACTTACCGGTTGTCATTTCTGAATGTATGGATGATAGATGCAGTAGTGTAGATGGTAGGTAACTTACCGGTTGTCATTTCTGAATGTACGGATGATAGATGCAGTAGTGTAGATGGTAGGTAACTTACCGGTTGTCATTTCTGAATGTACGGATGATAGATGCAGTAGTGTAGATGGTAGGTAACTTACCGGTTGTCATTTCTGAATGTACGGATGATAGATGCAGTAGTGTAGATGGTAGGTAACTTACCGGTTGTCATTTCTGAATGTACGGATGATAGATGCAGTAGTGTAGATGGTAAGTAACTTACCGGTTGTCATTTCTGAATGTACGGATGATAGATGCAGTAGTGTAGATGGTAGGTAACTTACCGGTTGTCATTTCTGAATGTACGGATGATAGATGCAGTAGTGTAGATGGTAAGTAACTTACCGGTTGTCATTTCTGAATGTACGGATGATAGATGCAGTAGTGTAGATGGTAGGTAACTTACCGGTTGTCATTTCTGAATGTACGGATGATAGATGCAGTAGTGTAGATGGTAGGTAACTTACCGGTTGTCATTTCTGAATGTACGGATGATAGATGCAGTAGTGTAGATGGTAGGTAACTTACCGGTTGTCATTTCTGAATGTACGGATGATAGATGCAGTAGTGTAGATGGTAAGTAACTTACCGGTTGTCATTTCTGAATGTACGGATGATAGATGCAGTAGTGTAGATGGTAGGTAACTTACCGGTTGTCATTTCTGAATGTACGGATGATAGATGCAGTAGTGTAGATGGTAGGTAACTTACCGGTTGTCATTTCTGAATGTACGGATGATAGATGCAGTAGTGTAGATGGTAGGTAACTTACCGGTTGTCATTTCTGAATGTACGGATGATAGATGCAGTAGTGTAGATGGTAGGTAACTTACCGGTTGTCATTTCTGAATGTACGGATGATAGATGCAGTAGTGTAGATGGTAGGTAACTTACCGGTTGTCATTTCTGAATGTACGGATGATAGATGCAGTAGTGTAGATGGTAGGTAACTTACCGGTTGTCATTTCTGAATGTACGGATGATAGATGCAGTAGTGTAGATGGTAGGTAACTTACCGGTTGTCATTTCTGAATGTACGGATGATAGATGCAGTAGTGTAGATGGTAGGTAACTTACCGGTTGTCATTTCTGAATGTACGGATGATAGATGCAGTAGTGTAGATGGTAAGTAACTTACCGGTTGTCATTTCTGAATGTACGGATGATAGATGCAGTAGTGTAGATGGTAGGTAACTTACCGGTTGTCATTTCTGAATGTACGGATGATAGATGCAGTAGTGTAGATGGTATGTAACTTACCGGTTGTCATTTCTGAATGTATGGATGATAGATGCAGTAGTGTAGATGGTAGGTAACTTACCTGTTGTCATTTCTGAATGTACGGATGATAGATGCAGTAGTGTAGATGGTAGGTAACTTACCGGTTGTCATTTCTGAATGTATGGATGATAGATCCAACCGTGTAGTGGCTCAGGTTGAACTGAACTCTGCCCAGCCTCCCTCATACTCAACACATGGTTGAGCACATGGTCAACCAATGTGGCCCTGATCTCATCTGAGACAACTGTCCTTCCTCATCCTCCTCATCCTCTTCTCACACCTTCACCTCGAGCTCTTGCTTCACCATTGACTTCCATTTTCCTCCAGAAGAGGAAAGCTCATCTGTGGCCTTTTATAGTGCTAAAGCTCTGATTTCTAAGTGAACAATTCAGCAACTAGTGTTGACACCTGTGAGGAGTTGGTGTTGCCAATTGGTGTATAGAGCTTGGCATTGTGATTGGAGTTGCTTTCCAAAGGGACTGAAGATAATTTTATTTTTAATGTTGTGCCTAACGTAGAGAAATGTGTGTAGTGTTTTGCAAAATGTGTGATATAGAATTGAAAAGTGTAAATCAGGAATTGTGCTTGCAATTTTGCAGACTTGGTTTCAGGGATTGGGTACATGAGTTTCAGGTTTCAGTGATTGCGTTTCAAGTTCCAATTTTAGTGTGTAAACAATTGGGAAAAACAGTAATTCTGACTATTTTGAGGACGTGTATACTGGCTACGGCGTCTCAAGATGGACAAATAGTACTATTGCATTTTTTTCTACATTTTAACGCAAAGGTCTTTTAATGGAGTATGAGAGCACCTTTGTTTGGTTCTCGGCTAGGTGAAGGCTGAACCGAAGCATGCCGAAGGCTTCAGGCGTTTCTAGTATTAACACTGTGAGTAAGTACTGTCACTTAGTAACTGAACTCCTTCTGCCCTCTTTATTAGTGCTTTGTGTGTGTGTGTCCCTCTGGGGGTCAGGTTAAAGTGATTTACAGTCAGTACTATGATCTTCACTGTTCCTCTATTGGAGTAATATATCAGGTGTGCAGGGTTAGACTCCAACTGCTCTACTCACTCCCTTTAGAATGCTCAAACTGTCTCCAGTACTTCTCTATTGGCCTGACTCTCACGTGCATAGACACACTTACACACACACACACACACACACACACACTCAGACACACACTCAGACACACACACACACACACACTCAGATACACACTCAGACACACACTCAGACACACACTCAGACACACTTACACACACACACACTCAGACACACACTCAGACACACACACACACACACACACTCAGATACACACTCAGACACACACTCAGACACACACTCAGACACACACACAGCTCAGTGTTGGATAGAAAAGCTGGGTGGATTTATGTGTGTGTGGCTGATCCCAGAGAGTCTATTATTTCCATGTGCTGCTTAGTGCATCGGCCCACTGTCAGAGCGATCATGAGACAATGGTGTGTGTGTGTGTGTGTGTGTGTGTGTGTGTGTGTGTGTGTGTGTGTGTGTGTGTGTGTGTGTGTCTGACTAATACCTCTCTCCTATTTTATGCTTGCCCTCTTAATGTGTATGACTCTCTCATCTCTTCTTTTCTGTCAATCATATCTCTTCATTTTCCTCTCTCCCTTTTCTGTTTCTCCATCCACCTAGTGTACTGGCCAGCCTTTGGGTTAGGCATGATATTGTAGCCTCAAGGATCTACAGAACTGACATGTATTTGTCCCTCCCTCCCTCCCTCCCTCCCTCCCTCCCTCCCTCCCTCCCTCCCTCCCTCCCTCCCTCCCTCCCTCCCTCCCTCCCTCCCTCCCTCCCTCCCTCCCTCCCTCCCTCCCTCCCTCCCTCCCTCTGTCTGTCTGTCAGGTATGTGTAGGAGGTGCAGACTCCAGAGCAGAGCAGTGTGCTTCCTACAACAACCAGGAGTTTATGGGCAGACTGTACGACTGGGAACCTTTCACTGAGGGTAAGTTGCACACACACACGCACGCACGCACACACACACACACACACACACACACACACACACACACACACACACACACACACACACACACACACACACACACACACACACACACACACACACACACACACACACACACACACACACACACACACACACACACACACACACACACACACACACACACACACACACACACACACACACACACACACACACAGACACACACACCCACAGACATGCAGACACAGACACACACACATGCACACACACTTGTTAATGTGTAGGTAGTTGTTGTGTATAGGATTGTTTAAGTAAGGCCATTGTTTAGGTGTTTGACAAACCTCCCCTGGCCTGCCCAATCCACTGCAACTCACATTCTGATTGGTGGTTCCAGATATATTTTGGAGGGCGGTATAAAAAGAGAGGAGAGAGGGAGCGGGAGAGAGAGAGGGAGAGAGGGGAAAAGAGAGGGAGAGAGAGAAACGGAGAGGGTGAAAACTCTATATACCCTTGTTCTCACAAAACATTCCCTCCTCTGTTTATCCTCTCATTTGTCCAACATCCCTCGTTCGCTTTCTTTCTCCTGCCAAGCTTCTCCTCCCATCACTGACTGAGCAGAGAGATTCCTACTGAGTGAGATAAAGACAGAGAGGAGGGCAGGAGAGAGAGGGAGAGAGGGAAAGAGAGGGGACAGTGGGACAAGTTTAAGGGAGAGTGTGTGCGTGCGTGCTCATGTGCAATGCACATGCATTTGTTGGACAGAATGAGAGAATGTGAGAGAGTGTTGGAATGTGAGAGAGTGTTGGAATGTGAGAGAGTGTTGGAATGTGAGAGAGTGTTGGAATGTGAGAGAGCGTTGGAATGTGAGAGAGTGTTGGAATGTGAGAGAGTGTTGGAATGTGAGAGAGTGTTGGAATGTGAGAGAGTGTTGGAATGTGAGAGAGTGTTAGAATGTGAGAGAGTGTTGGAATGTGAGAGAGTGTTGGAATGTGAGAGAGTGTTGGAATGTGAGAGAGTGTTGGAATGTGAGAGAGTGTTGGAATGTGAGAGAGTGTTGGAATGTGAGAGAGTGTTGGAATGTGCGAGAGTGTTAGAATGTGAGAGAGTGTTGGAATGTGAGAGAGTGTTGGAATGTGAGAGCGTGTTGGAATGTGAGATAGTGTTGGAATGTGAGAGAGTGTTGGAATGTGAGAGAGTGTTGGAATGTGAGAGAGTGTTGGAATGTGAGAGAGTGTTGGAATGTGAGAGAGTGTTGGAATGTGTGAGAGTGTTGGAATGTGAGAGAGTGTTGGAATGTGAGAGAGTGTTGGAATGTGAGAGAGTGTTAGAATGTGTGAGAGTGTTGGAATGTGAGAGAGTGTTGGAATGTGAGAGAGTGTTGGAATGTGAGAGAGCGTTGGAATGTGAGAGAGTGTTGGAATGTGAGAGAGTGTTGGAATGTGAGAGAGTGTTGGAATGTGAGAGAGTGTTGGAATGTGAGAGAGTGTTGGAATGTGAGAGAGCGTTGGAATGTGAGACAGTGTTGGAATGTGAGAGAGTGTTGGAATGGGAGAGAGTGTTGGAATGTGAGAGAGTGTTGGAATTGAGAGAGTGTTGGAATGTAAGAGAGTGTTAGAATGTGAGAGAGTGTTGGAATGTGAGAGAGTGTTGGAATGTGTGTGAGTGTTGGAATGTGAGAGAGTGTTGGAATGTGAGAGAGTGTTGGAATGTGAGAGAGTGTTGGAATGTGAGAGAGTGTTAGAATGTGTGTGAGTGAGTAGTTGTCTTTGTTTTAGGACCGAACTAGAGGGAGACAACTGTAAACAGAGATTTGGGGAAAGACAGAGAAAAGAAAAGAAAGAACGAGAGATGGGGGAAGAGAGAGGACAATTATAAACATACATAGGGATTAAGTGAGCGAAGGGAAAAAAGGAATGGGGGGGAGGAGGGAAAGAGAGACAGCTGTTGAATGATATCATCAAGAATTTGTCACTGTCCTGACAGATTAATGCATATGTGTGTTTCCGCGAGCCTATGTTGTCTCCTCTGTGTGTGTGTGTGTGTGTGTGTGTGTGTGTGTGTGTGTGTGTGTGTGTGTGTGTGTGTGTGTGTGTGTGTGTGTGTGTGTGAAAACTGCCATGTAAATTGTCCTGAGTGTGTGTGTGTAAATGTGACCGCTGTATCAGTTGGCAGTACAGCCCCTCTGCTGACAGAACTATGACATCATAGAGCTACATAGACCAGGAAGCGTAGAGCTATAAAACCACTGATCTATGAGACCGGAGATCTAGAACACACAGGAACACAACACATAGCATGTTAGAGAGGCTGGAGGCAGCACAGGGCCTCAGTCTAGTACCTGTGGACTGGAGTGTGTTGCTGCTTAACAACAACAGAAGGCTTCTGAAATTTGACCCAACAACCCACTGGCTATTGGTCCTTCTCTCTAACCTGTAGGCTATCTGGCTCTATTGTTTCTCTGATTGAAGCCAGGAGTTTTTCCTCACCAATTTTTTTTATTTAACCAGGCAAGTCAGTTAAGAACAAATTCTTATTTACAATGACGGCCTAGGAACAGTGGGTTAACTGCCTTGTTCAGGGGCAGAACGACAGATTTTTACCTTGTCAGCTCGGGGATTCGATCAAGCAACCTTTCGGTTACTGGTCCACTGCTCTAACCACTTGGCTACCTGCTGCCCCAAATGACTTGACCTGATCTACAGTATGTGGACTGAGGCTGTATATCTATGATGAGAGAGAGTCATGGTCAGGGTAGGGCTGATCTATGTGGACTGAGGCTGTATATCTATGATGAGAGAGAGTCATGGTCAGGGTAGGGCTGATCTATGTGGACTGAGGCTGTATAGCTATGTTGAGAGTCATGATCAGGGTAGGGCTGATCTATGTGGACTGAGGCTGTATATCTATGCTGAGAGAGAGTCATGGTTAGGGTAGGGCTGATCTATGTGGACTGAGGCTGTATATGTATGCTGAGAGAGTCATGGTTAGGGTAGGGCTGATCTATGTGGACTGAGGCTGTATATCTATGCTGAGAGAGAGTCATGGTTAGGGTAGGGCTGATCTATGTGGACTGAGGCTGTATAGCTATGTTGAGAGTCATGATCAGGGTAGGGCTGATCTATGTGGACTGAGGCTGTATAGCTATGCTGAGAGAGAGTCATGGTTAGGGTAGGGCTGCTCTATGAGGACTAAGGCTGTATATCTATGTCGAGAGAAATTCATGGTTAGGGTAGGGCTGATCTATGTGGACCGAGCTTATATCTATGTTGAAAGAGTCATGGTCAGGGTAGGACTGGAAAGACAAGCTGTCTGCACAAACAGACAAAGCCTTTCCCCGTGTGTGTGTGTGTGTGTGTGTGTGTGTGTGTGTGTGTGTGTGTGTGTGTGTGTGTGTGTGTGTGTGTGTGTGTGTGTGTGTGTGTGTGTGTGTGTGTGTGTGTGTGTGTGTGTGTGTGTGTGTTGGGCATGGTGGGTGGGGGGTGAGTGTGTGTTGGGCGTGGGGGGGTAAGTGTATGTTGGGTATGATGGGTGACTGTGTGTGTGTGTGTGTGTGTGTGTGTGTGTGTGTGTGTGTGTGTGTGTGTGTGTGTGTGTGTGTGTGTGTGCACTTGAGATGTTGTGTGGGTAATATTACTAACATTACAAGACCATTAATCTCTCTGAAGTAAACAGAATTAAAGTGTTTGGCTAATAAGTGTCTGGAGGCTCCATGGACACGTGTGTGTGTGTGTGTGTGTGTGTGTGTGTGTGTGTGTGTGTGTGTGTGTGTGTGTGTGTGCGTGCGTGCGTGCGTGTGTGTGCGCAGCATGCATATATTTACAGGTGTATATACAGTATGTTCCTTTGCCAACAGAACTCTCCACTCACTTCCTCTGTGTACATACTGGACGTCTGTGTTTACTTACTGGTGTTCCTGCTCCACACAACTGAACTCAACATACAGGATATTTACACAGACTATATACTGTACCTGACCCTTAAACTAACTTGTAGTGTCAATCAATTATGCTCATGTAAATAGTTATTGTTAATATCACTACATGCTAGCTACACAGTGATTTATTGAATTTCCTTCCAGAATTCAGTCATGACAACATTCATAGCACTAGGATGTGCATGTTCCATACACAAAAACATCAACAGTAGAGCATCCCATGACATGTATAGTATAACCCTGGATGCTGATTGGCTGAAACACTCCTTGTTTACTGTTCTATTTACGTTGGTAACCTGTTGTTGTGGTTTATGACCAATATACCATGGCTAAGGGCTGTATCCAGACACTCCGCGTTGCATCGTGCGTAAGGACAGCCATAAGCCGTGGTATATTGGCCATATATCGCACCCACTCGGGCTGTATTGCTTAATTATAATACAACTATGTTATACAGTAATAACTACAGTACCTATGACATTTACATAAAAAGTTCCCATATATTCCTTTCCTCTTACAGTATGTAAATGCAACAAAAAAACAAATGTCCTCTCACTGTCAACTGCATTTATTTTCAGAAAACTTAACATGTGTAAATATTTGTGTGAACATAAGAAGATTCAACAACTGGGACATAAACTGAACAAGTTCCACAGACAGCTGTGCTGCAAGCCCAGCTTCAGACGCAATCGTTAGGCAAGGGTAATTTCAGTGTATGAAAGGAAGAAACAGCGTCTGTGCCACCAGTAAGTACAGATACTAACGTTAGTATAAATCCCCCCGCACAGTCCCCGCAGCCGGACAACTTTCTCATGGCTTCTGGAGAGAAATGCTGTAGGAATGCTCAACTGGTGTCGCTCATTCAGCCGACAGAAACTTTCAACCGGTTTTCCCCATTAAGCAGCTAGTCGGAGTCTGAGGCCGAGTTTTCTCTTGTCTCTACTCCTCCCGTTACGGGGTCTGAGACGCCGAAGGCTCCCACCATTAGCTCTGACAAATTGAAAACCCTAGTCATTGGCGACTCCATTACCGGCAGTATTAGACTTAAAACGAATCACCCAGCGATCATACACTGTTTACCAGGGGGCAGGGCTACCGACGTTAAGGCTAATCTGAAGATGGTGCTGGCTAAAGCTAAATCTGGAGAGTGTAGAGAGTATAGAGATATTGTTATCCACGTCGGCACCAACGATGTTAGGATGAAACAGTCAGAGGTCACCAAGCGCAACATAGCTTCAGCGTGTAAATCAGCTAAAAAGATGTGTCGGCATCGAGTAATTGTCTCTGGCCCCCTCCCAGTTAGGGGGAGTGATGAGCTCTACAGCAGTCTTACAACTCAATCGCTGGTTGAAAACTGTTTTCTGCCCCTCCCAAAAGATAGAATTTGTAGATAATTGGCCCTCTTTCTGGGACTCACCCACAAACAGGACCAAGCCTGACCTGCTAAGGAGTGACGGACTCCATCCTACCTGGAGGGGTGCTCTCATCTTATCTACCAACATAGATAGGGCTCTAACTCCTTTAGCCCCACAATGAAATAGGGTGCAGGCCAGGCAGCAGGCTGTTAGCCAACCTGCCAGCTTAGTGGAGTCTGCCAATAGCACAGTCAGTGTAGTCAGCTCAGCCATACCCATTGAGACTGTGTCTGTGCCTCGACCTAGGTTGGGCAAAACTAAACATGGCGGTGTTTGCCTTAGCAATCTCACTAGGATAAAGACCTCCTCCATACCTGCCATTATTGAAAGAGATCGTGATACCTCACATCTCAAAATAGGGCTACTTAATGTTAGATTCCTCACTTCAAAGGCAGTTATAGTCAATGAACTAATCACTGATCATAATCTTGATGTGATTGGCCTGACTGAAACATGGCTTAATCCTGATGAATTTACTGTGTTAAATGAGGCCTCACCTCCTGGTTACACTAGTGAACATATCCCCCGTGCATCCCGCAAAGGCGGAGGTGTTGCTAACATTTACGATAGCAAATTTCAATTTACAAAAAAAAAATACGTTTTCGTCTTTTGAGCTTCTAGTCATGAAATCTATGCAGCCTACTCAATCACTTTTTATAGCTACTGTTTACAGGCCTCCTGGGCCATATACAGCGTTCCTCTCTGAGTTCCCTGAATTCCTATCGGACCTTGTAGTCATAGTAGATAATATTAATATTCACATGGAAAAGTCCACAGACCCACTCCAAAAGTCTTTCGGAGCCATCATCGACTCAGTGGGTTTTGTCCAACATGTCTCTGGACCTACTCACTGCCACAGTCATACTCTGGACCTAGTTTTGTCCCATGGAATAAATGTTGTAGAGCTTAATGTTTTTCCTCATAATCCTGGACTATCGGACCACCATTTTATTACGTTTGCAATCGCAACAAATAATCTGCTCAGACCCCAACCAAGGAGCATCAAAAGTCGTGCTATAAATTCTCAGACAACACAAAGATTCCTTGATGCCCTTCCAGACTCCTTCTGCCTACCCAAGGACGTCAGAGGACAAAAATCAGTTGACCACCTAACTGAGGAACTCAATTTAACCTTGCGCAATACCCTAGATGCAGTTGCACCCCTAAAAACGAAAAACATTTGTCATAAGAAACTAGCTCCCTGGTATACAGAAAATACCCGAGCTCTGAAGCAAGCTTCCAGAAAATTGGAACGGAAATGGCGCCACACCAAACTGGAAGTCTTCCGACTAGCTTGGAAAGACAGTTCCGTGCAGTATCGAAGAGCCCTCACTGCTGCTCGATCATCCTATTTTTCCAACTTAATTGAGGAAAATAAGAACAATCCAAAATGTATTTTTGATAATGTCGCAAAGCTAACTGTCACGATCGTGTGGGGGGATTGACGGACCAAAACGCAGCAGTTGGAAAATAAGCCATCTTCTTTTATTTTAAAAGATGACAAAAATAAACACGAAACACTTTAACAAAACGAACAAAACAACAAAACGACCGTGAAGCTACAAACGTTGTGCACATACATACAGGCTACAAACGTTCTACATAGAGAATTACCCACCATAGGACCAAGCGGCATGGAAGGCGGCAACAGGACCTACCCACAAAGGATTTCTGGACATGGGAGGAGATACTGGATGGTAAGGGGCCGTGGGATCAACCTGGAGAATATCGCCTCCCTCGTGAAGAGCTGGAGGCAGCGAAAGCCGAGAGGAGGCGATATGAGGAGGCAGCACGGAGACAAGGCTGGAAGCCCGTGAGTACAACCCAAAAATTTCTTGGGGGGGGCCTTAAAGGGAGTGTGGCGAAGTCAGGTAGGAAACCTGCGCCTACTCCCTGTACTTACCGTGGAGAGCGAGAGTACGGGCAGACACCGTGTTACGCAGTAGAGCGCACGGTGTCTCCTGTACGCGTGCATAGCCCGGTTCGGTACATTTCAGCTCCACGTATCGGCCGGGCTAGACTGAGCGTTGAGCCATATGTCATGAAGCCGGCCCAACGTATCTGGTCACCAGTGCGTCTCCTCGGGCCGGCGTACATGGCACCAGCCTTACGCATGGTGTCCCCGGTTCGCCTACATAGGCCGGTGCGGGTTATTCCACCTCCCCGCACTGGTCAGGCGACGGGGAGCATAGAACCAGGTAAGGTTGGGCAGGCTCGGCGTTCAAGGGAGCCAGTACGCCTGCACGGTCCGGTATTTCCGGCGCCACCTCCCCGCCCCAATCCAGTACCACCAGTGCCTCCTCCACGCACTAGCTATATGGTGCGTGTCTCCAGCCCTTTACCACCAGTGTCTAAACCACGCACCAAGCCTCCTGTGTGTCCCCAGAGTCCTGTGCGTCCTGTTGCTGCTCCCCGCACTAGCCCTGAGATGCGTGTCCCCAGCCCGGTGCCACCAGTCCCGGCACCACGCACCAGGCCTACAGTGCGCCTCAGCGGGCAGGAGTCTGCCGTCTGCACAGCGTTGACTGAACTGCTCGTCTCCCCAGCGCCATCTGAGCCATCCGTCTCCCCAGCGCCATCTGAGCCATCCGTCTCCCCAGCGCCATCTGAGCCATCCGTCTGCAATGAGCCTGCAAAGCCGCCCGTCTGCCATGAGCCTGCAAAGCCGCCCGTCTGCCATGAGCCCACTGAGCCGTCCGCCAGACAGGAGCCGCTAGAGCCGCCAGCCAGACAGGAGCCGCTAGAGCCGTCCGTCAGACAGGATCTGCCAGAGCCGCCAACCAGACAGGATCTGCCAGAGCCGCCAACCAGACAGGATCTGCCAGAGCCGCCAACCAGACAGGAGCAGCCAGATCAGTCAGCCAGCCATGAGCAGCCAGATCCGTCAGCCAGCCATGAGCAGCCAGATCCGTCAGCTAGCCATGAGCAGCCAGATCCGTCAGCTAGCCATGAGCAGCCAGATCCGTCAGCTAGCCATGAGCAGCCAGATCCGTCAGCTAGCCATGAGCAGCCAGATCCGTCAGCTAGCCATGAGCAGCCAGATCCGTCAGCTAGCCATGAGCAGCCAGATCCGTCAGCTAGCCATGAGCAGCCAGATCCGTCAGCTAGCCATGAGCAGCCAGATCCGTCAGCTAGCCATGAGCAGCCAGATCCGTCAGCTAGCCATGAGCAGCCAGATCCGTCAGCTAGCCATGAGCAGCCAGATCCGTCAGCCAGCCATGAGCAGCCAGATCCGTCAGCCAGCCATGAGCAGCCAGATCCGTCAGCCAGCCATGAGCAGCCAGATCAGTTAGCCAGCCATGAGCAGCCAGATCCGTTAGCCAGCCATGAGCAGCCAGATCTGTCAGCCAGCCATGGGCCGTCCCTCAGTCCGGAGCTGCAGTCCCTCAGTCCGGAGCTGCAGTCCCTCAGTCCGGAGCTGCAGTCCCTCAGTCCGGAGCTGCCATTCCTCAGTCCGGAGCTGCCCCTTACCCTGGAGCTGCCCCTTACCCTGGAGCTGCCCCTTACCCTGGTGCTGCCCCTTACCCTGGTGCTGCCCCTTACCCTGGTGCTGCCCCTTACCCTGGTGCTGCCCCTTATCCTGGTGCTGCCCCTGACCCTGGTACTGTCCCTTACCCTGGTACTGGTCCTTAGTCCGGAGCTGTCCCTTAGTCCGGAACTCCCCCTTAATGCAATGGGGTTAATGTGGAGGGGGGTCGTTTGGAGGAAGCATAGGAGGTGGTTAGGTACTGTGGTGACGTGGGGACTACGACCAGAGCCGGAGCCGCCACCGTAGAGGGGAGCCCACCCAGACCCTCCCCTAGACTGTGTATGGTGCGCCCGGAGTTCGCGCCTCAAGGGGGGGGGGGTTATGTCACGCCCTGGCCTTATTATTCTTTGTTTTCTTTATTATTTTAGTTAGGTCAGGGTGTGACATGGGGAATGTTTATGTTTTGTTGGTTTTGGGTGTTTATTTGGTAAAGGGGTTATGGGGTGTAGTAGATGGTTTTGTGTTGAGTGTATATGTCTAGCGTTGTCTATGTTGGTTAGTTATCTAGGAGAGTCTATGGTTACCTGAATGAGTTCCCAATTAGAGACAGCTGATTTCGGTTGTCTCTGATTGGGAGCCTTATTTAGGGTAGCCATAGGCTCTCATTGGTTGTGGGTAATTGTCTATGTAGAACGTTTGTAGCCTGTATGTATGTGCACAACGTTTGTAGCTTCACGGTCGTTTTGTTCGTTTTGTTAAAGTGTTTCGTGTTTATTTTTGTCATCTTTTAAAATAAAAGAAGATGGCTTATTTTCCAACTGCTGCGTTTTGGTCCGTCAATCCCCCACACGATCGTGACACTAACTAAAAAGCAGCATTCCTCAAGTGAGGATGGCTTTCACTTCAGCTGTAATAAATTCAAGAACTTCTTTGAGGAAAAGATCATGATCATTAGAAAGCAAATTACGGACTCCTCTTTAAATCTGCGTATTCCTCCAAAGCTCAGCTGTCCTGAGTCTGCACAACTCTGCCAGGACCTAGGATCAAGAGAGACACTTAAGTGTTTTAGTACTATATCTCTTGACACAATGATGAAAATAATCATGGCCTCTAAACCTTCAAGCTGCATACTGGACCCTATTCCAACTAAACTACTGAAAGAGCTGCTTCCTGTGCTTGGCCCTCCTATGTTGAACATAATAAATGGCTCTCTATCCACCGGATGTGTACCAAACTCACTAAAAGTGGCAGTAGGACCACTATTGTTTTCACTATATATTTTACCTCTTGGGGATGTCATTCGAAAACATAATGTTAACTTTCACTGCTATGCGGATGACACACAGCTGTACATTTCAATGAAACATGGTGAAGCCCCAAAATTGCCCTCGCTAGAAGCCTGTGTTTCAGACATAAGGAAGTGGATGGCTGAAAACGTTCTACTTTTAAACTCGGACAAAACAGAGATGATTGTTCTAGGTCCCAAGAAACAAAGAGATCTTCTGTTAAATCTGACAATTAATCTTGATGGTTGTAAAGTCGTCTCAAATTAAACTGTGAAGGACCTCGGCGTTACTCTGGACCCTGATCTCTCTTTTGACGAACATATCAAGACTGTTTCAAGGACAGCTTTTTTCCATCTAAGTAACATTGCAAAAATCAGACATTTTCTGTCCAAAAATGATGCAGAAAAATTTATTCATGCTTTTGTTACTTCTAGGTTAGACTACTGCAATGCTCTACTTTCCGGCTACCCGGATAAAGCACTAAATAAACTTCAGTTAGTGCTAAATACGACTGCTAGAATCCTGACTAGAACCCCAAAATGTGATCATATTACTCCAGTGCTAGCCTCCCTACACTGGCTTCCTGTTAAGGCTAGGGCTGATTTCAAGGTTTTACTGTTAACCTACAAAGCGTTACATGGGCTTGCTCCTACCTATCTTTCCGAGTTGGTCCTGCCGTACATACCTACACGTACGCTACGGTCACAAGACGCAGGCCTCCTAATTGTCCCTAGAATTTCTAAGCAAACAGCTGGAGGCAGGGCTTTCTCCTATAGATCTCCATTTTTATGGAATGGTCTGCCTACCCATGTGAGAGACGCAGACTCGGTCTCAACCTTTAAGTTTTTACTGAAGACTTATCTCTTCAGTAGGTCATATGATTGAGTGTAGTCTGGCCCAGGAGTGTGAAGGTGAACGGAAAGGCTCTGGAGCAACGAACCGCCCTTGCTGTCTCTGCCTGGCCGGTTCCCCTCTCTCCACTGGGATTCTCTGCCTCTAACCCTATTACAGGGGCTGAGTCACTGGCTTACTGGTGCTCTTTCATGCCGTCCCTAGGAGGGGTGCGTCACAAGAGTGGGTTGAGTCACCGACGTGATCTTCCTGTCTGAGTTGCCCCCCCCCCCCCCCCCCCCCCCCCCCCCTTGGTTTCTGCCGTGGCGGAGATCTTTGTGGGCTATACTCCGCCTTGTCTCAGGATGGTAAGTTGGTGGTTGAAGCTATCCCTCTGGTGGTGTGGGGGCTGTGCTTTGGCAAAGTGGGTGGGGTTATATCCTTCCTGTTTGGCCCTGTCCGGGGGTATCATCAGATGGGGCCACAGTGTCTCCTGACCCCTCCTGTCTCAGCCTCCAGTAGTTTATGTGTCGGGGGGCTAGGGTCAGTTTTTTATATCTGGAGTACTTCTCCTGTCCTATCCGGTGTCCTGTGTGAATTTAAGTATGCTCTCTCTAATTCTCTCCTTCTCTCTTTCTTTCTCTCTCTCGGAGGACCTGAGCCCTAGGACCATGCGTCAGGACTACCTGGCATGATGACTCCTTGCTGTCCCCAGTCCACCTGGCCTTGCTTCTGTTCCAGTTTCAACTGTTCTGCCTGCGGCTATGGAACCCTGACCTGTTCACCGGACGTGCTACCTGTCCCAGACCTGCTGTTTTCAACTCTCTAGAGACCGCAGGAGCAGTATAGATACTCTTAATGATCGGCTATGAAAAGCCAACTGACATTTACTCCTGAGGTGCTGACTTGCTGCACCCTCGATAACTACTATGATTATTATTATTTGACCATGCTGGTCATTTATGAACATTTGAACATCTTGGCCATGTTCTGTTATAATCTCCACCCGGCACAGCCAGAAGAGGACTGGCCAACCCTCATGGCCTGGTTCCTCTCTAGGTTTCTTCCTAGGTTTTGGCCTTTCTAGGGAGTTTTTACTAGCCACCGTGCTTCTACACCTGCATTGCTTGCTGTTTGGGGTTTTAGGCTGGGTTTCTGTACAGCACTTTGAGATATCAGCTGATGTAAGAAGGGCTATATACATACATTTGATTTGATTTGATGGAGGGATTGTGCATTCCTGGTGTAACTCGGGCAGTTGTTGCCATCCTGTACCTGTCCCGCAGGTGTGATGTTCAGATGTACCGATCCTGTGCAGGTGTTGTTACACGTGGTCTGCCACTGCGAGAACGATCAGCTGTCCATCCTGTCTCCCTGTAGCGCTGTCGTAGGTGTCTCACAGTACGGACATTGCAATTTATTGCCCTGGCCACATCTGCAGTCCTCATGCCTCTTTGCAGCATGCCTAAGGCACGTTCACGCAGATGAGCAGGGACCCTGGGCTTCTTTCTTTTGGTGTTTTTCAGAGTCAGTAGAAAGGCCTCTTTAGTGTCCTAAGTTTTCATAACTGTGACCTTAATTGCCTACGGCCTGTAAGCTGTTAGTGTCTTACCAACTGTTCCACATGTGCATGTTCATTAACTGTTTATGGTTCATTGAACAAGCATGGGAAACAGTGTTTAAACCCTTTACAATGAAGATCTGTGAAGTCATTCAGATTTTTACTAATTATCTTTGAAAGACAGGGTTCTGAAAAAGGGATGTTTCTTTTTCTGCTGAGTTTATAAAAGTTAGCATTGTGGTATTGACGTTAGGGTGTGCAGGTGGGTTTTTTCTTTTTTTGCAGCTCTCATCCCCTCTCTGAGTACTCGTCCTCCCCACTTCCTGTCTCACTCCCTCTCTCTTTCTCTCTCTCCAGAGTTTGTTTAGAGCCAGCGATAGCCGGGAAGTATATTTAGACTACGTATGTTCACACTGTCTGAACACTAAGCTCAGCAGAGAGGGAGAGAGGGAGGGAGTTTGAGTAGACAGAGCGATGGACAGAGAGATGGACAGAGTGATGGACAGTGATGGACAGAGTGATGGACAGAGGGAGGACAGAGGGAGGACAGAGG
>NW_026600211.1:612500-618242 GCF_029448725.1 Salvelinus fontinalis | reverse complement strand
TGTCTCTCTTTCTCCTCCTCTCTCTCTCTCTGTCTCTCTCTGTCTCTCTCTCTCTCTCTGTCTCTCTCTGTCTATCTCTCTCTCTCTCTGTCTCTCTCTCTCTCTCTCTCTCTCTCTCTCTCTCTCTCTCTCTCTGTCTCTCTCTCTCTCTCTGTCTCTCTGTGTCTCTCTCTCTCTCTCTAACTGTCTCTCTCTCTCTCTGTCTCTCTCTCTGTCTCTCTCTCTCTGTATGTCTCTCTCTCTCCTTGCCCTCTGTTTTCTCCTCTCTATTGTTCAATCCCTTGTTCTTTCTTGCCACGCTCTATATTTCTCCCTCTCCTCTTTCTCCCTTATTTCCACCCATCCCTCCTCATGCCCTCTGTCTCTCCTCTCTCCCTTCGTCTCTGGCCGTCCACCCTCCTCCCACTCCGGAGCAGATTTAGAAATGACCTCAGCTACTGTTTCTCCTTCTCAATAACTCCCTCCATCACCCCACTTCTTCTTTCTCTCTCTTCAAACTCCCTCCATCACCCCATCGTTCTTCAGTTCCTCTCTGTCTCTCTATTCCCGGTAGGACATTATTCTATTGTATTAGCTATTCTTTCTCCATTCGTTTCTATCAATCAATCAATCAATTTTATTTTATATAGCCCTTCGTACATCAGCTAATATCTCGAAGTGCTGTACAGAAACCCAGCCTAAAACCCCAAACAGCTAGTAATGCAGGTGTAGAAGCACGGTGGCTAGGAAAAACTCCCTAGAAAGGCCAAAACCTAGGAAGAAACCTAGAGAGGAACCAGGCTATGAGGGGTGGCCAGTCCTCTTCTGGCTGTGCCGGGTGGAGATTATAACAGAACTATGCCAAGATGTTCAAAAATGTTCATAAGTGACAAGCATGGTCAAATAATAATCATGAATAATCTTCAGTTGGCTTTTCATAGCTGATCATTAAGAGTTGAAAAACAACAGGTCTGGGACAGGTGGAGGTTCCATAACCGCAGGCAGAACAGCTGAAACTGGAATAGCAGCAAGGCCAGGCGGACTGGGGACAGCAAGGAATCACCACGGGCGGCAGTCCCGACGCATGGTCCCAGGGCCCAGGTCCTCCGAGAGAAAGAAAGAGAGAAGGAGAAAATTAGAGAGAGCCAAGATTTTCAAAATGTTCATAAATGACAAGCATGGTCAAATAATAATCAGGAATAAATCTCAGTTGGCTTTTCATAGCCGATCATTAAGAGTTGAAAACAGCAGGTCTGGGACAGGTAGGGGTTCCATAACCGCAGGCAGAACAGTTGAAACTGGAATAGCAGCAAGGCCAGGCGGACTGGGGACAGCAAGGAGTCACCACGGCCGGTAGTCCCGACGTATGGTCCTAGGGCTCAGGTCCTCGAGAGAAAGAAAGAGAGAAGGAGAAAATTAGAGAGAGCCAAGATTTTCAAAATGTTCATAAATGACAAGCATGGTCAAATAATAATCAGGCATAAATCTCAGTTGGCTTTTCATAGCCGATCATTAAGAGTTGAAAACAGCAGGTCTGGGACAGGTAGGGGTTTCGTAACCGCAGGCAGAACAGTTGAAACTGGAATAGCAGCAAGGCCAGGCGGACTGGGGACAGCAAGGTGTCAGCATGCCCGGTAGTCCTGACGTATGGTCCTAGGGCTCAGGTTCTCAGAGAGAAAGAGAGAACGAGAGAATTAGAGAGAGCATACTTAAATTACTTAAATTCACACAGGACACTGGATAAGACAGGATAAGTACTCCAGGTATAACCAACTGACCCTAGCCCCCCGACACATAAACTACTGCAGCATAAATACTGGAGGCTGAGACAGGAGCGGTCAGGAGACACTGTGGCCCCATCCGAAGAAACCCCCGGACAGGGCCAAACAGGAAGGATATAACCCCACCACCTTTGCCAAAGCACAGCCCCCGCACCACTAGAGGGAAATCCTCAACCACCAACTTACCAGCCTGAGACAAGGCCGAGTATAGCCCACAAAGGTCTCCACCACAGCACAAACCAAGGGGGGGCGCCAACCCAGACAGGAAGATCACGTCAGTAACTCAACCCACTCAAGTGACGCACCCCTCCTAGGGACGGCATGAAAGAGCACCAGCAAGCCAGTGGACTCAGCCCCTGTAACAGGGTTAGAGGCAGAGAATCCCAGTGGAGAGAGGGGAACCGGCCTGGCAGAGGACAGCAAGGGCGGTTCGTTGCTCCAGAGCCTTTCCGTTCACCTTCACACTCCTGGGCCAGACTACACTCAATCATATGACCTACTGAAGAGATAAGTCTTCAGTAAAGACTTAAAGGTTGAGACCGAGTCTGCCGTCTCTCACATGGGTAGGCAGACTGTTCCATAAAAATGGAGATCTATAGGAGAAAGCCCTGCCTCCAGCTGTTTGCTTAGAAATTCTAGGGACAATTAGGAGGCCTGCGTCTTGTGACCGTAGCGTACGTATTGGTATGTACGGCAGGACCAACTCGGAAAGATAGGTAGGAGCAAGCCCATGTAACGCTTTATAGGTTAACAGTAAAACCTTGAAATCAGCCCTTGCCTTAACAGGAAGCCAGTGTAGGGAAGCTAGCACTGGAGTAATATGATCAAATTTCTTGGTTCTAGTCAGGATTCTAGCAGCCGTATTTAGCACTAACTGAAGTTTATTTAGTGCTTTATCCGGGTAGCCGGAAAGTAAAGCATTGCAGTAGTCTAACCTAGAAGTAACAAATGCATGGATTAATTTTTCTGCATCATTTTTGGACAGAAAATTTCTGATTTTTGCAATGTTACGTAGATGGAAAAAAGCTGTCCTTGAAACAGTCTTGATATGTTCGTCAAAAGAGAGATCAGGGACAAGAGTAACGCCGAGGTCCTTCACAGTTTTATTTGAGACGACTTTACAACCATCAAGATGAATTGTCAGATTTAACAGAAGATCTCTTTGTTTCTTGGGACCTAGAACAAGCATCTCTGTTTTGTCCGAGTTTAAAAGTAGAAAGTTTTCAGCCATCCACTTCCTTATGTCTGAAACACAGGCTTCTAACGAGGGCAATTTTGGGGCTTCACCATGTTTCATTGAAATGTACAGCTGTGTGTCATCCGCATAGCAGTGAAAGTTAACATTATGTTTTCGAATAACATCCCCAAGAGGTAAAATATATAGTGAAAACAATAGTGGTCCTAAAACGGAACCTTGAGGAACACCGAAATGTACAGTTGATTCGTCAGAGGACAGACCATTCACAGAGACAAACTGATATCTTTCCGACAGGTAAGATCTAAACCAGGCCAGAACTTGTCCGTGTAGACCAATTTGGGTTTCCAGTCTCTCCAAAAGAATGTGGTGATCGATGGTGTCAAAGGCAGCACTAAGGTCTAGTAGCACAAGGACAGATGCAGAGCCTCGGTCTGACGCCATTAAAAGGTAATTTACCACCTTCACAAGTGCAGTCTCAGTGCTATGATGGGGTCTAAAACCAGACTGAAGCATTTCGTATACATTGTTTGTCTTCAGAAAGGCAGTGAGTTGCTGCGCAACAGCTTTTTCAATTTTTTTTGAGAGGAATGGAAGATTCGATATTGGCCGATAGTTTTTTATATTTTCCGGGTCAAGGTTTGGCTTTTTCAAGAGAGGCTTTATCACTGCCACTTTTAGTGAGTTTGGTACACATCCGGTGGATAGAGAGCTGTTTATTATGTTCAACATAGGAGGGCCAAGCACAGGAAGCAGCTCCTTAAGCAGTTTAGTAGGAATAGGATCCAGTATGCAGCTTGAAGGTTTAGAGGCCATGATTATTTTCATCATTGTGTCAAGAGATATAGTACTAAAACACTTAAGTGTCTCTCCCGATCCCAAGCCCTCGCAGAGCTGTGCAGATCCAGGACAGCTAAGCCCTGGAGGAATACGCAGATTCAAAGAGGAGTCCGTAATTTGCTTTCTAATGGTCATGATCTTTTCCTCAAAGAAGTTCATGAATTTATTATTGCTGAAGTGAAAGCCATCCTCTCTTGGGGAATGCTGCTTTTTAGTTAGCTTTGCAACAGTATCAAAAAGAAATTTGGGATTGTTCTTATTTTCCTCGATTAAGTTGGAAAAGTAGGATGATCGAGCAGCAGTGAGGGCTCTTCGATACTGCACGGTACTGTCTTTCCAAGCTAGTCGGAAGACTTCCAGTTTGGTGTGGCGCCATTTCCGTTCCAATTTCCTGGAAGCTTGCTTCAAAGCTCGGGTATTTTCTGTATACCAGGGAGCTAGTTTCTTATGACAAATGTTTTTCGTTTTTAGGGGTGCAACTGCATCTAGGGTATTGCGCAAGGTTAAATTGAGTTCCTCAGTTAGGTGGTCAACTGATTTTTGTCCTCTGACGTCCTTGGGTAGGCAGAAGGAGTCTGGAAGGGCATCAAGGAATCTTTGTGTTGTCTGAGAATTTATAGCACGACTTTTGATGCTCCTTGGTTGAGGTCTGAGCAGATTATTTGTTGCGATTGCAAACGTAATAAAATGGTGGTCCGATAGTCCAGGATTATGTGGAAAAACATTAAGATCTACAACATTTATTCCATGGGACAAAACTAGGTCCAGAGTATGACTGTGGCAGTGAGTAGGTCCAGAGACATGTTGGACAAAACCCACTGAGTCGATGATGGCTCCGAAAGACTTTTGGAGTGGGTCTGTGGACTTCTCCATGTGAATATTAAAATCACCAAAAATTAGAATATGATCTGCTATGACTACAAGGTCTGATAGGAATTCAGGAAACTCAGAGAGGAACGCTGTATATGGCCCAGGAGGCCTCTAAACAGTAGCTATAAAAAGTGATTGAGTAGTAGTACCACTCACTCTTTCCTCTTATGGAGTCTTTTTCTAAGACCTCTCCTCTTCTCAGACTCCTCTTTCAAATTCTTATTTCAGTCATTTATGAGATAACCTCGCCCCTTTCCTCCCCTATGCCTCCCCATTTTAATTTACATTTCACAGTGTTAGGTCCCCTCTTCGGACCCCAGGAAGAATAGCTGTCGACATTGGCATCGGCTGATGGGGATCCTAAGAAAATCATAAACAGTCCCTCCATCCTCTCCTCCATCTCCCCTTCCCCCTTTCCTCTTTCCTCTGATGATCCCTCTGCTTTCCTCCATCTCTCCACTTATTAGCTGACTCATTTGACCATCCCACACCTCCACCCCTCATCCCCTCCTCCACTCCTCCCTCTCCACCGCTGCTCCCTCTCCTCCACTCTTCCCTCTCCACTCCTTCCTCTCCTCCACTCCTTCCTCTCCTCCACTACTTCCTCTCCTCCACTCCTTCCTCTCCTCCACTCCTCCCTCTCCACCGCTGCTCCCTCTCCTCCACTCTTCCCTCTCCACTCCTTCCTCTCCTCCACTCCTTCCTCTCCTCCACTACTTCCTCTCCTCCACTCCTTCCTCTCCTCCACTGCTCCCTCTCCTCCACTACTTCCTCTCCTCCACTCCTTCCTCTCCTCCACTGCTCCCTCTCCTCCACTCCTTCCTCTCCTCCACTCCTTCCTCTCCTCCACTCCTTCCTCTCCTCCACTGCTTCCTCTCCTCCACTCCTTCCTCTCCTCCACTCCTTCCTCTCCTCCACTGCTCCCTCTCCTCCACTACTTCCTCTCCTCCACTCCTTCCTCTCCTCCACTCCTTCCTCTCCTCCACTGCTTCCTCTCCTCCACTCCTTCCTCTCCTCCACTCCTTCCTCTCCTCCACTGCTCCCTCTCCTCCACTACTTCCTCTCCTCCACTCCTTC
>NW_026600211.1:600000-610000 GCF_029448725.1 Salvelinus fontinalis | reverse complement strand
ATACAGGGGGCACCAGTACCGGGTCAGTGTGGAGGCTATATACAGGGGGTACCGGTACCGAGTCAGTGTGGAGGCTATATACAGGGTGTACCGGTACCGAGTCAGTGTGGAGGCTATATACAGGGGGTACCGGTACCGAGTCAGTGTGGAGGCTATATACAGGGGGTACCGGTACCGAGTCAGTGTGGAGGCTATATACAGGGGGCACCAGTACCGGGTCAGTGTGGAGGCTATATACAGGGGGTACCGGTACCGAGTCAGTGTGGAGACTATATACAGGGGGTACCGGTACCGAGTCAGTGTGGAGGCTATATACAGGGGGCACCAGTACCGGGTCAGTGTGGAGGCTATATACAGGGGGTACCGGTACCGAGTCAGTGTGGAGGCTATATACAGGGGGTACCGGTACCGAGTCAGTGTGGAGGCTATATACAGGGGGTACCGGTACCGAGTCAGTGTGGAGGCTATATACAGGGGGTACCGGTACCGAGTCAGTGTGGAGGCTATATGCAGGGGGTACCGGTACCGAGTCAGTGTGGAGGCTATATGCAGGGGGTACCGGTACCGAGTCAGTGTGGAGGCTATATACAGGGGGTACCGGTACCGAGTCAGTGTGGAGGCTATATACAGGGGGTACCGGTACCGAGTCAGTGTGGAGGCTATATGCAGGGGGTACCGGTACCGAGTCAGTGTGGAGGCTATATACAGGGGGTACCGGTACCGAGTCAGTGTGCGGGGGTACAGGTTAGAGGTAATTTGTACATGTAGGTAGGGCTGAAGTGACTATGTATAGATAATAAACAGTGAGTAGCAGCAGTGTACATGTAGGTAGGGCTGAAGTGACTATGTATAGATAATAAACAGTGAGTAGCAGCAGTGTACATGTAGGTAGGGCTGAAGTGACTATGTATAGATAATAAACAGAGAGTAGCAGCAGTGTACATGTAGGTAGGGGTGAAGTGACTATGTATAGATAATAAACAGTGAGTAACAGCAGTGTACATGTAGGTAGGGCTGAAGTGACTATGTATAGATAATAAACAGTGAGTAACAGCAGTGTACATGTAGGTAGGGCTGAAGTGACTATGTATAGATAATAAACAGTGAGTAGCAGCAGTGTACATGTAGGTAGGGCTGAAGTGACTATGTATAGATAATAAACAGTGAGTAGCAGCAGTGTACATGTAGGTAGGGGTAAAGTGACTATGTATAGATAATAAACAGAGAGTAGCAGCAGTGTACATGTAGGTAGGGCTGAAGTGACTATCCATAGATAATAAACAGTGAGTAGCAGCAGTGTACAAAACAAATGGAGGGGGGGTCAATGTAATAGTCCGGTGGCCATTTGATTAGCTGTTCAACAGTCTTATGGCTTGGGGGTAGAAGCTGTTGAGGAGCCTTTTGGTCCTAGACTTGGCGCTCCGGTACAGCTTGCATTGCGGTAGCAGAGAGAACAGTCTATGACTTGGGTGACTGGAGTCTCTAACAATTTTATGAGCTTTCCTCTGACACTGCCTATTATATAGGTTCTAGATGGCAGGAAGCTTGGCCCCAGTGATGAACTGGGCTGTACGCACTACCGTCTGTAGTGCCTTACGGTCAGATGCCGAGCAGTTGCAATACCAGGCGGTGATGCAACCAGTCAGGATGCTCTCGATGGTGCAGCTGAGAACTTTTTGAGGATCTGGGGACCCATGCCAAATCTTTTCAGTCTCCTGAGGGGGAAAAGGTTTTGTCGTGCCCTCTTCACCACTGTCTTGGTGTGTTTGGACCATGATAGATCGTTGGTGATGTGGACACCAAGGAACTTGAAACTCTCAACCCGCTCCACTACAGCCCTGTTGATGTCAATGGGGGCTGTCTTTTCCTGTAGTCCACGATCAGCTCCTTTGTTTTGCTCACATTGAGTGAGAGGTTGTTGTCCTGGCACCACACTGCCAGTTCTCTGACCTCCTCCCTTTAGGCTGTCTCATTGTTGTCGGTGATGAGGCCTACCACTGCAAAGTTAATGATGTTGTTGGAGTCGTGTTTGGCCACACGGTCGTGGGTGAACAGGGAGTACAGGAGGGGACTAAGTACACACCCCTGAGGGGCCCAGTGAGCAAAATAGGTTGAGAGAGTGAAAGAGAGATGGAGGGACTGAGAGATAAAGAGAGACAGAGGAAGTGAGAGAGAAAGGGAGATGGAGGGAGTAAGAGAGAATGAGAGATGGAGGGAGTGAGCGAGAAAGAGAGATGGAGGAAGTGAGAGAGAAAGATAGATGGAGGGAGTGAGCGAGAAAGAGAGATGGAGGAAGTGAGAGAGAAAGAGAAATGGATGAAGTGAGAGAGAAAGCGAGATGGAGGGAGTGAGCGAGAAAGAGAGATGGAGGAAGTGATAGAGAAAGATAGATGGAGGGAGTGAGAGAGAAAGAGAGATGGAGGGAGTGAGAGAGAAAGATAGATGGAGGGAGTGAGAGAGAGAGAAAGAGAGAGAGATGGAGGAAGTGAGAGAGAAAGAGATGGAGGGAGAGAGAGAAAGAGAGATGGAGGGAGTGAGAGAGAAAGAGATGTAGGAAGTGAGAGAGAAAGAGAGATGGAGGGAGTAAGAGAGAAAGAGATGGAGGGAGTGAGAGAGAAAGAGAGATTGAGGAAGTGAGAGAGAAAGAGAGATGGAGGGAGTGAGAGAGAAAGAGATGGAGGGAGTGAGAGAGAGAGAAAGAGAGATGCAGGGAGTGAGAGAGAAGAGATGGAGGAAGTGAGAGAGTAAGAGAGATGGAGGAAGTGAGAGAGAAAGAGAGATGGAGGGAGTGAGAGAGAAAGAGAGATGGAGGGAGTGAGAGAGAAAGAGATGGAGGGAGAGAGAGAAAGAGAGATGGAGGGAGTGAGAGAGAAAGAGAGATGCAGGGAGTGAGAGAGAGAGAAAGAGAGATGCAGGGAGTGAGAGAGAAAGAGATGGAGGAAGTGAGAGACTAAGAGAGATGGAGGAAGTGAGAGAGAAAGAGAGATGGAGGGAGTGAGAGAGAAAGAGAGATGGAGGGAGTGAGAGAGAGAGAAAGAGAGATGGAGGGAGTGAGAGAGAAAGAGAGATGGAGGAAGTGAGAGAGAAATAGAGATGGAGGGAGTGAGCGAGCGAGAAAGAGAGATTGAGGAAGTGAGAGAGAAGAGAAATGGATGAAGCGAGAGAGAAAGCGAGATGGAGGGAGTGAGCGAGAAAGAGAGATGGAGGGAGTAAGAGAGAAAGAGAGATGGAGGAAGTGAGAGAGAAAGAGAGATGGAGGGAGTGAGAGAGAGAGAAAGAGAGATGGAGGGAGTGAGAGAGAGAGAAAGAGAGCTGGAGGAAGTGAGAGAAAAAGAGATGGAGGGAGAGAGAGAGAAAGAGAGATGAAGGGAGTGAGCGAGAAAGAGAGATTGAGGAAGTGAGAGAGAAAGAGAGATGGAGGGAGTGAGAGAGAAAGATAGATGGAGGGAGTGAGAGAGAAAGAGAGATGGAGGAAGTGAGAGAGAAAGAGATGGAGGGAGAGAGAGCAAGAGAGATGGAGGGAGTGAGAGAGAAAGAGAGATGGAGGGAGTGAGAGAGAAAGAGAGATGGAGGGAGTGAGAGAGGAAAAGAGAGATGGAGGGAGTGAGAGAGAGAGAGATGGAGGAAGTGAGAGAGTAAGAGAGATGGAGGAAGTGAGAGAGAAAGAGAGATGGAGGGAGTGAGAGAGAAAGAGAGATGAGGGAGTGAGAGAGGAAGAGATGGAGGGAGAGAGAGAAAGAGAGATGGAGGGAGTGAGAGAGAAGAGATGTAGGAAGTAAGAGAGAAAGAGAGATGGAGGGAGTAAGAGAGGAAGAGATGGAGGGAGTGAGAGAGAAGAGAGATGGAGGAAGTGAGAGAGAAAGAGAGATGGAGGGAGTGAGAGAGAAAAAGAGAGATGGAGGGAGTGAGAGAGAGAGAAAGAGAGATGCAGGGAGTGAGAGAAAAAGAGATGGAGGAAGTGAGAGAGAAAAGAGATGGAGGGAGTGAGAGAGAGAGAAAGAGAGATGCAGGGAGTGAGAGAAAAAGAGATGGAGGAAGTGAGAGAGAAAGAGAGATGGAGGGAGTGAGAGAGAAAGAGAGATGGAGGAAGTGAGAGAGAAAGAGAGATGGAGGGAGTGAGAGAGAAAAAGAGAGATGGGGGGAGTGAGAGAGAGAAAGAGAGATGCAGGGAGTGAGAGAGAAAGAGATGGAGGAAGGGAGAGAGAAGAGAGATGGAGGGAGTGAGAGAGAAAGAGAGATGTAGGGAGTAAGAGAGATGGAGGAAGTGAGAGAGAAAGAGAGATGGAGGGACTGAGAGAGAAAGAGAGATGGAGGGAGTGAGTGAGAGAGAAAGAGAGATGGAGGGAGTGAGAGAGAGAGAAAGAAAGATGGAGGGAGTGAGAGAGAAAGAGATGTAGGAAGTAAGAGAGAAAGAGAGATGGAGGGAGTAAGAGAGAAAGAGATGGAGGGAGTGAGAGAGAAAGAGAGATGGAGGAAGTGAGAGAGAAAGAGAGATGGAGGGAGTGAGAGAGAAAAAGAGAGATGGAGGGAGTGAGAGAGGGAGAAAGAGAGATGCAGGGAGTGAGAGAAAACGAGATGGAGGAAGTGAGAGAGACGAGAGATGGAGGGAGTGAGAGAGAAAGAGAGATGGAGGGAGTGAGAGAGATGGAGGAAGTGAGAGAGAAAGAGAGATGGAGGGAGTGAGAGAGAAAGAGAGATGGAGGGAGTGAGAGAGAAAGAGAGATGGAGGGAGTGAGAGAGAGAGAAAGAGAGATGGAGGGAGTGAGAGAGAGAGAAAGAGAGATGGAGGGAGTGAGAGAGAAAGAGAGACGGAGGAAGTGAGAGAGAAATAGAGATGGAGGGAGTGAGCGAGCGAGAAAGAGAGATTGAGGAAGTGAGAGAGAACAGAAATGGATGAAGTGAGAGAGAAAGCGAGATGGAGGGAGTGAGCGAGAAAGAGAGATGGAGGGAGTAAGAGAGAAAGAGAGATGGAGGAAGTGAGAGAGAAAGAGAGATGGAGGGAGTGAGAGAGAAAGAGAGATGGAGGGAGTGAGAGAGAGAGAAAGAGAGCTGGAGGAAGTGAGAGAAAAAGAGATGGAGGGAGAGAGAGAGAAAGAGAGATGAAGGGAGTGAGCGAGAAAGAGAGATTGAGGAAGTGAGAGAGAAAGAGAGATGGAGGGAGTGAGAGAGAAAGATAGATGGAGGGAGTGAGAGAGAGAGAAAGAGATGTAGGAAGTGAGAGAGAAAGAGAGATGGAGGGAGTGAGAGAGGAAAAGAGAGATGGAGGGAGTGAGAGAGAGAGAGAGATGGAGGAAGTGAGAGAGTAAGAGAGATGGAGGAAGTGAGAGAGAAAGAGAGATGGAGGGAGTGAGAGAGAAAGAGAGATCAGGGAGTGAGAGAGGAAGAGATGGAGGGAGAGAGAGAAAGAGAGATGGAGGGAGTGAGAGAGAAGAGAGATGTAGGAAGTAAGAGAGAAAGAGAGATGGAGGGAGTAAGAGAGAAAGAGATGGAGGGAGTGAGAGAGAAAGAGAGATGGAGGAAGTGAGAGAGAAAGAGAGATGGAGGGAGTGAGAGAGAGAGAGATGGAGGGAGTGAGAGAGAGAGATGCAGGGAGTGAGAGAAAAAGAGATGGAGGAAGTGAGAGAGAAGAGAGATGGAGGGAGTGAGAGAGAAAGAGAGATGTAGGGAGTAAGAGAGAAAGAGAGATGGGGGGAGTGAGAGAGAAAGAGACATGGAGGGAGTGAGAGAGAAAGAGAGATGGAGGGAGTGAGAGAGAAAGAGAGATGGAGGGAGTGAGAGAGAAAGAGAGATGAGGGAGTGAGAAAGGAAGAGATGGAGGGAGAGAGAGAAAGAGAGATGGAGGGAGTGAGATAGAAAGAGATGTAGGAAGTAAGAGAGAAAGAGAGATGGAGGGAGTAAGAGAGGAAGAGATGGAGGGAGTGAGCGAGAAAGAGAGATGGAGGAAGTGAGAGAGAAAGAGAGATGGAGGGAGTGAGAGAGAAAAAGAGAGATGGAGGGAGTGAGAGAGAGAGAAAGAGAGATGCAGGGAGTGAGAGAAAAAGAGATGGAGGAAGTGAGAGAGAAGAGAGATGGAGGGAGTGAGAGAGAGAGAAAGAGAGATGCAGGGAGTGAGAGAAAAAGAGATGGAGGAAGTGAGAGAGAAAGAGAGATGGAGGGAGTGAGAGAGAAAAGAGAGATGGAGGAAGTGAGAGAGAAAGAGAGATGGAGGGAGTGAGAGAGAAAAAGAGAGATGGGGGGAGTGAGAGAGAGAGAAAGAGAGATGCAGGGAGTGAGAGAAAAAGAGATGGAGGAAGGGAGAGAGAAGAGAGATGGAGGGAGTGAGAGAGAAAGAGAGATGTAGGGAGTAAGAGAGATGGAGGAAGTGAGAGAGAAAGAGAGATGGAGGGACTGAGAGAGAAAGAGAGATGGAGGGAGTGAGTGAGAGAGAAAGAGAGATGGAGGGAGTGAGAGAGAGAGAAAGAAAGATGGAGGGAGTGAGAGAGAAAGAGATGTAGGAAGTAAGAGAGAAAGAGAGATGGAGGGAGTAAGAGAGAAAGAGATGGAGGGAGTGAGAGAGAAAGAGAGATGGAGGAAGTGAGAGAGAAAGAGAGATGGAGGGAGTGAGAGAGAAAAAGAGAGATGAGGGAGTGAGAGAGGGAGAAAGAGAGATGCAGGGAGTGAGAGAAAACGAGATGGAGGAAGTGAGAGAGAAGAGAGATGGAGGGAGTGAGAGAGAAAGAGAGATGGAGGGAGTGAGAGAGATGGAGGAAGTGAGAGAGAAAGAGAGATGGAGGGAGTGAGAGAGAAAGAGAGATGGAGGGAGTGAGAGAGAAAGAGAGATGGAGGGAGTGAGAGAGAGAGAAAGAGAGATGGAGGGAGTGAGAGAGAGAGAAAGAGAGATGGAGGGAGTGAGAGAGAAAGAGAGACGGAGGAAGTGAGAGAGAAATAGAGATGGAGGGAGTGAGCGAGCGAGAAAGAGAGATTGAGGAAGTGAGAGAGAAGAGAAATGGATGAAGTGAGAGAGAAAGCGAGATGGAGGGAGTGAGCGAGAAAGAGAGATGGAGGGAGTAAGAGAGAAAGAGAGATGGAGGAAGTGAGAGAGAAAGAGAGATGGAGGGAGTGAGAGAGAGAGAGAAAGAGAGCTGGAGGAAGTGAGAGAAAAAGAGATGGAGGGAGAGAGAGAGAAAGAGAGATGAAGGGAGTGAGCGAGAAAGAGAGATGGAGGGAGTGAGAGAGAAAGATAGATGGAGGGAGTGAGAGAGAGAGAAAGAGAGCTGGAGGAAGTGAGAGAGAAAGAGATGGAGGGAGAGAGAGCAAGAGAGATGGAGGGAGTGAGAGAGAAAGAGATGTAGGAAGTGAGAGAGAAAGAGAGATGGAGGGAGTGAGAGAGAAAGAGAGATCAGGGAGTGAGAGAGGAAGAGATGGAGGGAGAGAGAGAAAGAGAGATGGAGGGAGTGAGAGAGAAGAGAGATGTAGGAAGTAAGAGAGAAAGAGAGATGGAGGGAGTAAGAGAGAAAGAGATGGAGGGAGTGAGAGAGAGAGATGGAGGAAGTGAGAGAGAAAGAGAGATGGAGGGAGTGAGAGAGAGAGAGATGGAGGGAGTGAGAGAGAGAGAGAGATGCAGGGAGTGAGAGAAAAAGAGATGGAGGAAGTGAGAGAGAAGAGAGATGGAGGGAGTGAGAGAGAAAGAGAGATGTAGGGAGTAAGAGAGAAAGAGAGATGGGGGGAGTGAGAGAGAAAGAGACATGGAGGGAGTGAGAGAGAAAGAGAGATGGAGGGAGTGAGAGAGAAAGAGAGATGGAGGGAGTGAGAGAGAACGAGATGGAGGGAGTGAGAGAGAAAGAGAGATGGAGGAAGTGAGAGAGAAAGAGAGATGGAGGGAGTGAGAGACAAAGAGAGATGGAGGGAGTGAGAGAGAAAGAGAGATGGAGGGTGTGAGAGAGAAAGAGAGATAGAGGGTGTGAGAGAGAGAGACAGAGAGACAGTGAACAACAAGCACTACACACACCCTATCCCTGCCTCTCCTTTCCTCTCCTCTCCTCCTCTCCTCTCCTCTCCTCTCCTCTCCTCTCCTCTCCTCTCCTCTCCTCTCCTCTCCCTATGTCAGTGTCTGCCTAGCTCCCTAACTCCTCATGAACATCACTTTGCATGAAATGAATAAGTGTCTCAGCATGTATAAACACTTGGCTTATTATTGAAGTTGTGTGTTAGCCACACACACGCACGCACGCACGCACGCACGCACACGCACACGCACAAACAAACCTCCATACCACTACCCTGTCTTTTATCACTATACCTCCTCCTTCTCTCTCTGTACCCCCCCTCTCTCTGTACCCCCCTTCTCTCTATGTACCCCCCTTCTCTCTATGTACCCCTCTTTCTCTCTTTGTACCCCTCCTTCTCTCTCTGTAACCTTCCAACTCACTCTGTACCCCTCTTCTCTCTCTGTACCCCTCCTACTCTCTCTTTACCCCTCCTTCTCTATCTGTACCCCTCCTCTCTCTGTACCTCTCCATCTCTCTCTGTACCCCTCTTTCTATCTGTACCCCTCCTTTATCTCTCTGTACCCCTCCTTCTCTCGCTGTACCCCTTCTTTTCTCTATGTACCCCTCCTTCTCTCTCTGTACCCCTCCTCTGTCTGTACCCCTCCATCTCTCTCTGTACCCCTCTTTCTCTCTGTACCCCTCCTTCTCACTCTGTACCCCTCCTTCTTTCTCTGTACCCCTCTTTCTGTCTCTGTTCCTGTCCTTATCTCTCTGTACCCCTCCATCTCTCACTGTACCCCTCCTTCTCTCTCTGTACCCCTCCATCTCTCTCTGTATCCCTCCTTCTCTCTCTGTACCCCTTCATCTCTCTCTGTACCCCTCTTTCTCTCTGTACCCCTCCTTCTCTCTCTCTCCCCCTCTTTATCTCTCTGTACCCCTCCATCTCTCTCTGTACCCCTCTTTCTCTCTCTGTAACCATCATTCTCTCTCTGTACCCCTCTTTCTCTCTCTGTACCCCTCTTTCTCTCTCTGTACCCCTCTTTCTCTCTCTGTACCCCTCTTTCTCTATCTGTACCCCTCTTTCTCTCACTGTACCCCTCCTTCTCTCTCTGTACCCCTCCATCTCTCTCTGTATCCCTCCTTCTCTCTCTGTACACCTCTTTCTCTCTGTACCCCTCCTTCTCTCTCTGTACCCCTCTTTATCTCTCTGTACCCCTCCATCTCTCTCTGTACCCCTCCTCTCTCTGTACCCCTCTTTCCCTCTCTGTACCCATCCTTCTCTCTCTGTACCCCTCTTTCTCTCTCTGTACCCATCCTTCTCTCTCTGTACCCCTCTTTCTCTCTCTGTACCCCTCTTTCTCGCTGTACCCCTCCTTCTCTCCCTGTACCCCTCCTCTCTCTCTGTACCCCTCTTTCTCTCTCTGTACCCCTCTTTCTCTCTGTACCCCTCCTTCTCTCCCTGTACCCCTCCTCTCTCTCTGTACCCCTCTTTCTCTCTCTGTACCCCTCTTTTTCTCTCTGTACCCCTCCTCTCTCTCTGTACCCCTCATCTCTCTCTGTACCCATCCTCTCTCTCTGTACCCCTCCTCTCTCTCTGTACCCCTCCTCTCTCTCTGTACCCCTCCTCTCTCTCTGTACCCCTCCTCTCTCTCTGTACCCCTCCTCTCTCTCTTTACCCCTCCATCTCTCTCACACACCATTAACCATACCATTAACCATTAACCATACCATTAACCATACTGTTAACCATTAACCATACTGTTGGGTTCAGCACCCCTCTCTAAATGACTCATCTTAATTCCCTGCAGATAAATATTCCAGTTTCCCATCTCCTTCTCTAGCTCTCTTTCTCTCTCTCTATCTGTCCATCCCTCAGTCTCTCTTCCTGTATATCCTGTCTTATCTCTTTGCCTCATCTTTCTCTTTTGTTCTATGCTCTGTCCATATCTCTCTATCTCCTCACTCTCCCTCTTCCACATAGCTTATCCTGCTTTCAACACACACACACACACACACACACACACACACACACA
>NW_026600211.1:592500-595000 GCF_029448725.1 Salvelinus fontinalis | reverse complement strand
CAGACGAAGGAAGCGAGTTGTGAGCGTACTCAGCCCAGGGGAGCTGTTCTGCCCAAGATGCAGGGTTTCGAAACGAAAGGCTGCGTAAAATGCGACCAATCGACTGATTGGCCCTTTCTGCTTGACCGTTAGACTGGGGATGAAATCCGGAAGAGAGACTGACGGAAGCACCAATCAAACGACAGAACTCCCTCCAAAACTGTGACGTGAATTGCGGACCTCTGTCTGAAACGGCGTCTAACGGGAGGCCATGAATTCTGAACACATTCTCAATGATGATTTGTGCCGTCTCCTTAGCGGAAGGAAGCTTAGCGAGGGGAATGAAATGTGCCGCCTTAGAGAACCTATCGATAACCGTAAGAATCACAGTCTTCCCCGCAGACGAAGGCAGACCGGTAATAAAGTCTAAGGCGATGTGAGACCATGGTCGAGAAGGAATGGGAAGCGGTCTGAGACGACCGGCAGGAGGAGAGTTACCTGACTTAGTCTGCGCGCAGTCCGAACAAGCAGCCACGAAACGGCGCGTGTCCCGCTCCTGAGTAGGCCACCAAAACCGCTGGCGAATAGAAGCAAGCGTACCCCGAACGCCGGGGTGGCCAGCTAACTTGGCAGAATGAGCCCACTGAAGAACAGCCAGACGAGTAGAGACAGGAACAAACAGAAGGTTACTAGGACAAGCGCGCGGCGACGCAGTGTGAGTGAGTGCTTGCTTTACCTGTCTCTCAATTCCCCAGACAGTCAACCCGACAACACGCCCTTCAGGAAGAATCCCCTCGGGGTCGGTAGAAACCACAGAAGAACTAAAGAGACGGGATAAGGCATCAGGCTTGGTGTTCTTATTCCCCGGGCGATAGGAAATCACGAACTCGAAACGAGCGAAAAACAACGCCCAACGAGCTTGACGTGCATTAAGTCGTTTGGCAGAACGGATGTACTCAAGGTTCTTATGGTCAGTCCAAACGACAAAAGGAACGGTCGCCCCCTCCAACCAGTGTCGCCATTCGCCTATGGCTAAGCGGATAGCGAGCAGTTCGCGGTTACCCACATCATAGTTGCGTTCCGATGGCGACAGGCGATGAGAAAAGTAAGCGCAAGGATGAACCTTATCGTCAGACTGGAAGCGCTGGGACAGAATGGCTCCCACGCCCACCTCTGAAGCGTCAACCTCGACAATGAATTGTTTAGTGACGTCAGGAGTAACAAGGATAGGGGCGGATGTAAAACGCTTCTTGAGGAGATCAAAAGCTCCCTGGGCGGAACCGGACCACTTAAAGCAAGTCTTGACAGAAGTCAGAGCTGTGAGAGGGGCAGCCACTTGACCGAAATTACGAATGAAACGCCGATAGAAATTAGCGAAACCGAGAAAGCGCTGCAACTCGACACGTGACTTAGGAACAGGCCAATCGCTGACAGCCTGGACCTTAGCGGGATCCATCTGAATGCCTTCAGCGGAAATAACAGAACCGAGAAAAGTGACAGAGGAGACATGAAAGGCGCACTTCTCAGCCTTCACGTAGAGACAATTCTCTAAAAGGCGCTGGAGTACACGTCGAACGTGCTGAACATGAATCTCGAGTGACGGTGAAAAAATCAGGATATCGTCAAGGTAAACGAAAACAAAGATGTTCAGCATGTCTCTCAGTACATCATTAACTAATGCCTGAAAGACAGCTGGAGCATTAGAGAGACCGAACGGCAGAACCCGGTATTCAAAATGCCCTAACGGAGTGTTAAACGCCGTTTTCCACTCGTCCCCCTCTCTGATGCGTACGAGATGGTAAGCGTTACGAAGGTCCAACTTAGTAAAGAACCTGGCTCCCTGCAGCATCTCGAAGGCTGACGACATAAGGGGAAGCGGATAACGATTCTTAACCGTTATGTCATTCAGCCCTCGATAATCCACGCAGGGGCGCAGAGTACCGTCCTTCTTCTTAACAAAGAAAAACCCCGCTCCGGCGGGAGAGGAAGAAGGCACCACAGTACCGGCGTCGAGAGAAACAGACAGATAATCCTCGAGAGCCTTACGTTCGGGAGCCGACAGAGAGAATAGTCTACCCCGAGGAGGAGTGGTCCCCGGAAGGAGATCAATACAACAATCATACGACCGGTGAGGAGGAAGAGAGCTGGCTCTGGACCGACTGAAGACCGTGCGTAGATCATGATATTCCTCCGGCACTCCTGTCAAATCACCAGGTTCCTCCTGAGTAGAGGGGACAGAAGAAACAGGAGGTATAGCAGACATTAAACACTTCACATGACAAGAAACATTCCAGGATAGGATAGAATTACTAGACCAATTAATAGAAGGATTATGACATACTAGCCAGGGATGACCCAAAACAACAGGTGTAAAAGGTGAACGAAAAATCAAAAAGGAAATGGTCTCACTGTGGTTACCAGATACTGTGAGGGTTAAAGGTAGTGTCTCACATCTGATACTGGGGAGAGAACTACCATCTAAGGCGAACATGGGCGTGGGCCTCCCTAACTGTCTGAGAGG
>NW_026600211.1:575000-587500 GCF_029448725.1 Salvelinus fontinalis | reverse complement strand
GGGGGATTTTGTGACATTCAAGAGTTTACAAAATTAGCTAGTTTGATGTGCAATTCATAACGTTACGTTTAAAAAACTACTAAAAGAGACAAAAAGTAATTCAAACACTTACAAAAAATACACTTTTTCATAGGAGAGCAAAAGGGCAGGTGGTCGGGCGCTGGTTGAGCCTCTCTGTGCACGTGTCTGGGGGTGCTTAATCCCTAATCCAGGGAAAAACTGCTTTCCAAAAGAGGGGTAGCACCTGGCATTGGAGATCATCTCTGGAGTCTAACTAACTAACTAACTAACTAACTAACTAACTAACTAACTAACTAACTAACTAACTAACTAACTAACCCTGTAGCCTTTATCGCCAAGTCCCATTCGCTACAAGGTGTGTTCCACCTCATAAATGAGACATTATTGTGGGTTTGTAAGTGATTATTGGTAGCATGACACTCAGTATGTAGCTGCTATGACACCGCTGCAGTTAAACTGAGATGTGCTGCAGCATCACCGCTGGCATTCAGTCTCCATTAGAAGGTTGCTGTTCACTGTTTCAGCTGGTCATGTGTATTATATGATGTGGAGAGACAGGATGGAGGTCACGTTGCTGTTCCATGTTCCATGGTGTAGAGTCGTATGTACAGTTGAAGTCAGAAGTTTACATACACCTTAGCCAAATACCTTTATACTCAGTTTTTCACCATTCCTGACATTTAATCCTAGTAAAAATTCCCTGTCTTGGGTCAGTTAGGATCAACACTTTATTTTAAGAATGTGAAATGTCAGAATAATAGTAGAGAGAATGATTTATTTCAGCTTTTATTGCTTTCAACACATTCCCAGAAGTTTATATACACTCAATTAGTATTTGGTTGCATTGCTTTTAACTTGTTTAACTTGGGTCAAACGTTTCAGGTAGCCTTCCACAAGCTTCCCAAAATAAGTTGGGTGAATTTTGGCCTATTCTTCCTGACAGAGCTGGTGTAACTGAGTCAGGTTTGTAAGCCTCTTTGCTCACACACGCTTTTTCAGTTCTGCCCACAAATATTCTGTAGGATTGAGGTCAGAGCTTTGTGATGGCCATTCCAATACCTTGACTTTGTTGTCCATTTTGCCACAACTTTGGAAGTACGCTTGGGGTCATTGTTCATTTGGAAGACCCATTGCGACCAAGCTTTAAGTTCCTGACTGATGTCTTGAGATGTTGCTTCAATATATCCACATAATTTTCCCTCCTCATGATGCCATCTATTTTGTGAAGTGCACCAGTCCCTCCTGCAACAAAGCACCCCCACAACATGATGCTGCCACCCCCGTGCTTCACGGTTGGGAGGGTGTTCTTCGGCTTGCAAGCCTCCCCCCTTTTCCTCCAAACATAATGATGGTCATTATGGCCAAACTGTTCTATTTTTGCCTCATCAGACCAGAGGACATTTCTCCCAAAAGTACGATCTTTGTCCTCATGCGCAGTTGCAAACCGTAGTCTGGCTTTTTTATGGTGGTTTTGGAGAAGTGGCTTCTTCCTTGCTGAGCGGCCTTTCAGGTTATGTCGATATAGGACTCGTTTTACTGTGGATATAGATAATTTTCTACCTGTTTCCTCCAGCATCTTCACAAGGTCCTTTGCTGTTGTTCTGGGATTGATTTCGCACCAAAGTACGTTCATCTCTAGGAGACAGAATGCGTCTCCTTCCTGAGCGGTATGACGGCTGTGTGGTCCCATGGTGTTAATACTTGCGTTCTATTGTTTGTACAGATGAACGTGGTACCTTCAGGTATTTGGAAATTGCTCCTAAGGATGAACCAGACTTGTGGAGGTCTACAATAATACAAGTCTTGGCTGATTTCTTTTGATTTTCCTATGATGTCAAGCAAAGAGGCACTGAGTTTGAAGGTAGGCCTTGAAATACATCCACAGGTACACCTCCAATTGACTCAAATTATGTCAATTAGCCTATTAGAAGCTTCTAAAGCCATGACATAATTTTCTGGAATTTTCCATGCTGTTTAAAGGCACAGTCAACTTAGTGTATGTAAACTTCTGACCAACTGGAATTGTGATACAGTTAATTATAAGTGAAATAATCTGTCTGTAAACAATTGCTGTTAAAATTACTTGTGTCATGCACAAAGTAGATGTAATAACCGACTTGCCAAAACTATAGTTTGTTAACAAGAAATTTGTGGAGTGGTTGAAAAATTAGTTTTAATGACTCCAACCTAAGTTTATGTAAACTTCCAACTTCAACTGTACATTTGATATGTTATTCATAACATAGTACACATAATCCTTGTCACGGCTTTCGTCGGTGGAAGGAGAGGAGGACCAATGTGCAGCGTGGTAGGTATCCATATTTATTTGAATACTTTTCAATATTGAACAAAACAATAAACAGACGAAAACCAACGCAGCTACAGTCCCGAACTAGTGAACACAGACAAACCAGGAACACACGAACAGGAACAATCACCCACAAAACCCAACACAAAACAGGCTACCTAAATATGGTTCCCAATCAGAGACAATGACTATGGTCAGAACGTGACAATCCTAGTATTCCCAAAGAGTGAAATAACATGATGAGGTGCAGTATGTATGAAGAGAAAGGACTGAACCGTGGTACTATAGTCATGTTTTCATATGTGTCAACAAAAACTCTGAGATTGGCTGATCAACAGGATGATTAGTTCTGTTTTACGCACACAGAGACACTGATGAAGAGCGTATGTGTGTGTGTGTATATGAGTGTGAGTGTGTGTGTGTGTGTGTGTGTGTGTGTGTGTGTGTGTGTGTGTGTGTGTGTGTGTGTGTGTGTGTGTGTGTGTGTGTGTGTGTGTGTGTGTGTGTGTGTGTGTGTGTGTGTGTGTGTGTGTGTGTGTGTGATCTGCATTGGTGATTCACGCTCTGTTTGAGTGGCTGATGAAGGGTTAACTGTCAGATGAAGGATGGAGCGGAGGAGAAGAAGGGCAGACTTCTCAGGTGTGAAGAATGGAATGAGAGAGGGAGGGAGCGAGCGAGGGATGAGAGAGGGGGATGGGGAGCTCAGGAGGTTGCATTATGGTTGCAGGCCTCGTTGCTTGGCAACGGAGGAGAGCGAGATGGCCGGTTGCTAGGTAACCAGGGGGATACGATGATGACTAACGTGGTGTGAAAGAGGTGGGGAGAGAACGCACCACCCCTTTCTCTCTTTCTCAATCTCTCTATCGTCCATCTTTCTCTCTTTCTCTCTTTTGCTCGCTCTCTCTTTTCTTGCTGTCATTGTCAATTCATTATGCTTCAACGTGGCTGTTATCACCTTGGTCTGTATTAAACAGATTTAGAAAACAGATTGGATTAAAAACTAGATGACATCGTGGTCTTCCAAAACCTAAATTGGGAAGAATTACTATAATTTAGTAAACCAGCCAGCAGGGTTCATAAACCTGTTATTTATGTGTCATAAGGCCTCCTAAGACATTGGCGCTTATAGCGGTGGGGTCTCTGAGGCTCGTTAGAGCTAGGGTCTCTGAGGCTCGTTAGAGCTGGGGTCTCTGAGGCTCGTTAGAGCTGGGGTCTCTGAGGCTCGTTAGAGCTGGGGTCTCTGAGGCTCGTTAGAGCTGGGGTCTCTGAGGCTCGTTAGAGCTGGGGTCTCTGAGGCTCGTTAGAGCTGGGGTCTCTGAGGCTCGTTAGAGCTGGGGTCTCTGAGGCTCGTTAGAGCTGGGATCTCTGCTCGTTAGAGCTGGGGTCTCTGAGGCTCGTTAGAGCTGGGGTCTCTGAAGCTCGTTAGAGCTGGGGTCTCTGAGGCTCGTTAGAGCTGGGGTCTTTGAGGCTCGTTAGAGCTGGGATCTCTGAGGCTCGTTAGAGCTGGGGTCTCCGAGGCTCGTTAGAGCTGGGGTCTCCGAGGCTCATTAGAGCTGGGGTCTGAGGCTCGTTAGAGCTGGGGTCTCTGAGGCTCGTTAGAGCTGGGGTCTCTGAGGCTCGTTAGAGCTGGGGTCTCTGAGGCTCGTTAGAGCTGGGGTCTCTGAGGCTCGTTAGAGCTGGGGTCTCTGAGGCTCGTTAGAGCTGGGGTCCCTGAGGCTCGTTAGAGCTGGGGTCCCTGAGGCTCATTAGAGCTGGGGTCTCTGAGACTCGTTGGAGCTGGGGTCTCTGAGGCTCGTTAGAGCTGGGGTCTCTGAGGCTCGTTAGAGCTGGGGTCCCTGAGGCTCGTTAGAGCTGGGGTCTCTGAGGCTCGTTAGAGCTGGGGTCTCTGAGGCTCGTTAGAGCTGGGGTCCCTGAGGCTCGTTAGAGCTGGGGTCTCTGAGGCTCGTTAGAGCTGGGGTCTCTGAGGCTCGTTAAAGCGATGAGGAAAAGGAGACAGTAGTAGTAGGAGAAAGAGAGAGGGAGAAAAAGAGAGAGAACAGAGAGAAAGAAGGCAGAATGAGAGAGCAGAGGGAGTGATAGAAAGAGAGAGAGAGAGAGCAGAGCGATGACACTGTTATTACGCCCAGTATGGGAGAGGATTATAGAGAGAGATGGGAGGGAGGGAGAGAAATAGAGGACTGGGGAAGAGAGAGGAATAACATTAGATAGAGAGTGGGGAGGGAGGGAGAGAAATAGAGGACTGGGGAAGAGAGAGGAATAACTTTAGATAGAGAGTGGGGAGGGAGGGAGAGAAATAGAGGAGTGGGGAAGAGAGAGGAATAACTTTAGATAGAGAGTGGGGAGGGAGGGAGAGAAATAGAGGAGTGGGGAAGAGAGAGGAATAACTTTAGATAGAGAGTGGGGAGGGAGGGAGAGAAATAGAGGAGTGGGAAAGAGAGAGGAATAACGTTAGATAGAGAGTGGGGAGGGAGGGAGAGAAATAGAGGAGTGGGGAAGAGAGAGGAATAACTTTAGATAGAGAGTGGGGAGGGAGGGAGAGAAATAGAGGAGTGGGAAAGAGAGAGGAATAACTTTAGATAGAGAGTGGGGAGGGAGGGATAAAAATAGTTCTTCTTTCTTGTGCACTCAGGAAAATGGATCTCTGAAATTGTGTGGATGGACTGTTCCGGTGTGTGCGTCTGTGTGTGGTTCATGTTTTGGTTTGTGACTGGATCTCATCATCGTTTGGTCTGCCATATTTTTTGACCTCAGTGTCTTGTGGGAAAAAATAAAAAGGCAGAAATGACAACAGAGATCCCACTGCTGTAATCCTCTCCCTCACAACACGCACATGCACACGCACATGCACACTCACACGCACACTCACACGCACTCGCACTCACACACGCAGATCCTCCCCCCATGATGTGGTGTGATGGTTCAGTCCAATGATTGTGCATAGGCGGGGGAGGGGTAGAATAAGATTTGATTGGATAATCCAAGGATTTAATATCCCCTAATCCTAGTAAAATCCTCTCTGCATTACTGCAGGGAGTGAGATTAACTGTGTGAATGTGTGTTTGTGTGAGTGTCTGTACGTGTGAATGTGTGAGTGGTCATGCCTTTAGGTGAGACTGCCCATGTGATGCAGTTCCTTTGCATGTTCACACAAACACACACACACACACACACACACACACACACACACACACACACACACACACACACACACACACACACACACACACACACGCACGCACACACACACACACACACACACACACACACACACACACACACACACACACACATGAGGATGTCAGAGCATCCATAGAGAATAGACACATACAGGAGCGTGTCTATGTAGAGTGATTTGTACAGTTGAAGTCAGAAGTTTACATACACTTAGGTTGGAGTCATTGAAACTTGTTTTTCGACCACTCCACAAATGTCTTGTTTACAAACTATAGAAAGCAAGTCGGTTAGGACGTCTACTTTGTGCATGACAAAAAATTGTAGACCTCCACAAGACTGGTTCATCCTTGGGAGCAATTTCCAAACGCCTGAAAGTACCGCGTTCATCTGTACAAACAATAGTACGCAAGTATAAACACCATGGGACCACACAGCCGTCATACCGCTCAGGAGGAGATGAACGTACTTTGGTGCGAAAAGTGCAAATCAATCCCAGAACAACCGCAAAGGACCTTGTGAAGATGCTGGAGGAAACAGGTACAAAATTATCTATATCCACAGTAAAACGAGTCCTATATCGACATAACCTGAAAGGCCGCTCAGCAAGGAAGAAGCCACTTCTCCAAAACCACCATAAAAAAGCCAGACTACGGTTTGCAACTGCGCATGGGGACAAAGATCGTACTTTTGGGAGAAATGTCCTCTGGTCTGATGAAGCAAAAATAGAACTGTTTGGCCATAATGACCATCATTATGTTTGGAGGAAAAAGGGGGATGCTTGCAAGCCGAAGAACACCATCCCAACCGTGAAGCATGGGGTGGCAGCATTATCCTATAGAAAATTTGTTGGCAGAACTGAAAATGTGTGTGCGAGCAAGAAGGCCTACAAACCTGACTCAGTTACACCAGTTCTGTCAGGAGGAATGGGCCAAAATTCACCCAACTTGTTGTGGGAAGCTTGTGGAAGGCTTCCCGAAACGTTTGACCCAAGTTCAACAATTTAAAGGCAATGCAACCAAATACTAATTGAGTGTATGTAAACTAATGACCCACTGGGAATATGATTAAATAAATAAAAGCTGAAATAAATAATTCCCTCTACTATTATTTTGACATTTCACATTCTTAAAATAAAGTGGTGATCCTAACTGACCTGTGACAGGGAATGTTTACTAGGATTAAATGTCAGGAAGTGTTAAAAACTGAGTTTAAATGTATTTGGCTAAGGTGTATGAGAGAGAGAAGGTGTAGGAGAGAGAGAGAGGGAGAGAGAGACAGAGGGGGAGACAGACAGAGGGGGAGACAGACAGACAGACAGACAGACAGACAGACAGACAGACAGACAGAGGGGGAGACAGAGGGGGAGACAGAGGGGGAGACAGACAGACAGAGGGGGAGACAGACAGACAGACAGAGGGGCAGGCAGACAGACAGACAGACAGACAGACAGACAGACAGACAGACAGACAGACAGACAGACAAAGGGGGAGAGAGACAGACAGACAGACAGACAGACAGACAGACAGACAGACAGACAGAGGGGGAGACAGAGGGGGAGACAGACAGACAGAGGGGGAGACAGACAGACAGACAGAGGGGCAGACAGACAGACAGACAGACAGACAAAGGGGGAGAGAGACAGACAGACAGACAGACAGACACAGGGGGAGAGAGACAGACAGACACAGGGGGAGAGAGACAGACAGACAGAGGGGGAGAGAGACAGACGGACGGACAGACAGACAGAGGGGGAGACAGACAGACACAGGGGGAGAGAGAGGGGGAGAGAGACAGACAGACAGAGAGGGAGAGGGGGAAAGAGACAGACAGACAGACATTACAGACAGACAGACAGACACAGGGGGAGAGAGACAGACAGACACAGGGGGAGAGAGACAGACAGACAGAGGGGGAGAGAGACAGACGGACGGACAGACAGACAGAGGGGGAGACAGACAGACACAGGGGGAGAGAGAGGGGGAGAGAGACAGACAGACAGAGGGGGAGAGGGGGAAAGAGACAGACAGACAGACAGACAGACAGACAGACAGACAGACACAGGGGGAGAGAGACAGACAGACACAGGGGGAGAGAGACAGACAGACAGAGGGGGAGAGAGACAGACGGACGGACAGACAGACAGAGGGGGAGACAGACAGACACAGGGGGAGAGAGAGGGGGAGAGAGACAGACAGACAGAGGGGGAGAGGGGGAAAGAGACAGACAGACAGACAGACAGACAGACAGAGGCAGTGAGAGACAGACAGACAGACAGACAGACAGACAGACAGGGGGGAGAAAGACAGACAGAGAGGGAGAAAGACAGACAGAGGGGGAGAAAGAGAGACAGACAGACAGACAGACAGACAGACAGACAGACAGAGGGGGAAAGAGACAGACAGACAGACAGACAGACAGACAGACAGACAGAGGTGACAGACAGAGGTGACAGACTCTCCCCCTCTGTCTGTCTGTCTGTCTGTCTGTCTGTCTGTCTGTCTCTCTCCCCCTCTGTCTGTCTTTCTCCCTCTCTGTCTCTCTTTCTCCCCTCTGTCTGTCTGTCTGTCTGTCTGTCTGTCTGTCTGTCTGTCTGCCTGTCTGTCTCCCCCTCTGTCTGTCTGTCTGTCTGTCTGTCTGTCTGTCTGTCACCTCTGTCTGTCACCTCTGTCTGTCTGTCTGTCTGTCTGTCTGTCTGTCTGTCTGTCTGTCTGTCTGTCTCTTTCCCCCTCTGTCTGTCTGTCTGTCTGTCTGTCTGTCTGTCTGTCTCTCTTTCTCCCCCTCTGTCTGTCTTTCTCCCTCTCTGTCTGTCTTTCTCCCCCCTGTCTGTCTGTCTGTCTGTCTGTCTGTCTCTCACTGCCTCTGTCTGTCTGTCTGTCTGTCTGTCTGTCTGTCTCTTTCCCCCTCTCCCCCTCTGTCTGTCTGTCTCTCTCCCCCTCTCTCTCCCCCTGTGTCTGTCTGTCTCCCCCTCTGTCTGTCTGTCCGTCCGTCTGTCTCTCTCCCCCTCTGTCTGTCTGTCTCTCTCCCCCTGTGTCTGTCTGTCTCTCTCCCCCTGTGTCTGTCTGTCTGTCTGTCTGTCTGTCTCTCTCCCCCTTTGTCTGTCTGTCTGTCTGTCTGTCTGTCTGTCTGTCTGTCTGTCTGTCTGTCTGCCCCTCTGTCTGTCTGTCTGTCTCCCCCTCTGTCTCCCCCTCTGTCTCCCCCTCTGTCTGTCTGTCTGTCTGTCTGTCTGTCTCCCCCTTTGTCTGTCTCCCCCTTTGTCTGTCTGTCTGTCTGTCTGTCTGTCTGTCTGTCTGTCTCCCCCTCTGTCTGCCCCTCTGTCTGTCTGTCTGTCTCCCCCTCTGTCTGTCTGTCTCCCCCTCTGTCTCCCCCTCTGTCTGTCTGTCACCTCTGTCTGTCTGTCTGTCTGTCTGTCTGTCTGTCTGTCTGTCTGTCTGTCTGTCTGTCTGTCTGTCTGTCATACCCTCGGAAAACTGACTATCCTACCGATCCTTGTCTTCGACGAGGTCATTTACAAAATAGCCTCCAACACTCTACTCAACAAATTGGATGCAGTCTATCATAGTGCCATCCGTTTTGTCACCAAAGTCCCATATACTACCCACCACTGCGACCTGTATGCTCTTGTTGGATGGCCCTCGCTTCATATTCGTCGCCAAACCCACTGGCTCCAGGTCATCTATAAGTCTTTGCTAGGTAAAGCACCGCCTTATCTCAGCTCACTGGTCACCATAGCAACACCCACCCGTAGCATGCGCTCCAGCAGGTATATTTCACTGGTCATCCCCAAAGCCAACTCCTCCTTTGGCTGCCTTTCCTTCCAGTTCTCTGTTGCAAATGACTGGAACGAATTGCAAAAATCACTAATTCTAAGCTTTAAGCATCAGCTGTCAGAGCAGCTTACCGACCATTGCACCTGTACACAGCCCATCTGTAAATAGCCCACCCAACTACCTCATCCCCATATTGTTATTTATTTTGCACCCCAGTATCTCTACTTGCACATTCATCTTCTGCACTATCATTCACTCCAGTGTTTAATTGCTAAATTATAATTATTTTGCAACTATGGCCTATTTATTGCCTTACTCCCTAATCTTACTACATTTGCACACACTGTATATACATTTTTCTATTGTGTTATTGACTGTACGTTTGTTTGTCCCATGAGTAACTCAGTGTTGTTTGTGTCACACTGCTTTGCTTTATCTTGGCCAGGTCGCAGTTGTAAATGAGAACTTGTTCTCAACTGGCCTACCTGGTTAGCAAACACATAATTTTATGTTGACTGTATTTTTGCCTACGTTTTTTCATGTTTGAGATAAGTTTGGCGCAACTAAAAATGTTAAGTTCAGGTAACACTTTGGTTGAAAAAATTTAAACCAAAAAAAGTCTGTGGAACCAGTACTAATAATTAGTTGAAACAACTAGATGTGTGTTTTTACAGTGTACAGGGGAGAGAGAGGGGGCGGGGTGTAATCTGGTAGAGGGAGTCACTGAAGCAGGAACTAGACATTATTTCTATTTCATTCTCCAGCTCAAGGGAATTTAAAGTACTATACTGTATAGACACAACCCCCTCCCCTCTCCCTCCCAATCTCTCTCCTCCCCTCTACCTCTCCCTCTCCCTCCCCCTTCCCCACTGACTACTATTGTCCTCCCTCCCTCTCTCTCTCTCTACCCTCCCCTCTCCCTCCCGATTTCTCTCCTCCCCTCTACCTCTCCCTCCCCCTTCCCCACTGACTACTATTGTCCTCCCTCCCTCCCTCTCTCTCCCCTCCCCTCTCCCTCCCGATCTCTCTCCTCCCCTCTCCCTCTCCCTCTCCCTCTCACTCCCCTTCCCCCACTGACTACTATTGTCCTCCCTCCCTCCCAATCTCTCTCTTCCCCTCTCCCTCACAATCTCTCTCTTCCCCTCTCCCTCCCGATCTCTCTCCTCTCCTCTCCTCTCCTCTCCTCTCCTCTCCTCTCCTCTTCCCTCCCCTCTCCCTCCCGATCTCTCTCCTCCCCTCTCCCTCTCCCTCTCCCTCCCCCTTCCCCACTGACTACTATTGTCCTCCCTCCCTCCCAATCTCTCTCTTCCCCTCTCCCTCACAATCTCTCTCTTCCCCTCTCCCTCACAATCTCTCTCTTCCCCTCTCCCTCCCGATCTCTCTCCTCTCCTCTCCTCTCCTCTCCTCTCCTCTCCTCTCCTCTTCCCTCCCCTCTCCCTCCCGATCTCTCTCCTCCCCTCTCCCTCTCCCTCTCCCTCCCCCTTCCCCACTGACTACTATTGTTCTCCCTCCTTCGCTTTCTCTCTATTCAGTGATCCTCATGCAGTTCTTTACTCAGTCTTTCTATCCATCTGTTCCCTCCCTGCTTACCTTCCCCTCTCTATTTTTTACCTCTTTACCTCTCCCTCTCTTTTTCTCTCTCCTCCTCCTCCTCCTCCTCCACCTCCTCCTCTTTCTTTGTTTATCCCAAGAGCACAGCCGTCACCCCTAGCAACTCCCATCCTTGTTTACCTGCCGAGCGTGTCGTCATGGGATTGCCATGACAACAAGGCAGTTGCCATGCCAATGTGAAGTGCCATTGTGTTGTAGAAACCTCTACCTCTCACCTGCCCATCACTCTCTATTTAACCTTTATTTGACCAGGAAGTCCTACTGAGACCAAGGTCACTGTTACAGAAGAGCCCTGAATTACAGAGAATTACTCAAATACACACATCAATGTATCTGTTTCTCTTTATATTCTCTCTCTCTTATGAAGATTCTTTCCTTCTCTACCTGCTGTCAGACACATACATAGCTGTGTGTACACACACACACACACACGCACGCACGCACGCACGCACGCACATACACACACACACACACACGCACGCACGCACGCACGCACGCACGCACGCACGCACACACATACACACACACACACACAAACGTACACAGTTACAATACACAAAGAGAGGGCAAGGCATATGGGGGGATGGATTAAGGAGTGGATGGATGGATGGATTTGATTTTTTCATATTTTTATTTCACCTTTATTTAACCAGGTAGGCTAGTTGAGAACAAGTTCTCATTTACAACTGTGACCTGGCCAAGATAAAGCAAAGCAGTGTGACACAGACAACAACACAGAGTTACATGGAGTAAACAATAAACAAGTCAATGACACAGTAGAAAAAAGAAAGTCTATATACAGTGTGTGCAAAAGGCATGAGGAGGTAGGCAATAAATAGGCCAAAGGAGCGAATAATTACAATTTAGTAGATTAACACTGGAGTGATAAATGAGCAGATGATGATGTGCAAGTAGAGATACTGGTGAGCAAAAGAGCAGAAAAGTAAATAAAATAAAAACAGTATGGGGATGAGGTAGGTAGATTGGGTGGGCTGTTTACAGATGTACTATGTACAGCTGCAGCGATCGGTTAGCTGCTCAGATAGTTGATGTTTAAAGTTGGTGAGGGAAATAAAAGTCTCCAACTTCAGCGATTTTTGCAATTCGTTCCAGTCACTGGCAGCAGAGAACTGGAAGGAAAGGCGGCCAAAGAGGTGTTGGCTTTGGGGATGATCAGTGAGATATACCTGCTGGAACGTGTGCTACGGGTGGGTGTTGTTATCGTGACCAGTGAACTGAGATAAGGCGGAGCTTTACCTAACATAAACTTATAGATGACCTAGAACCAGTGGGTCTGGCGATGAATATATAGCGAGGGTCAGCCGACTAGAGCATACAGGTCGCAGTGGTGGGTAGTATAAGGTGATTTGGTAACAAAACGGATGGCACTGTGATAAACTGCATCCAGTTAGCTGAGTAGAGTATTGGAAGCTATTTTGTAGATGACATCGCCGAAATCGAGGATCGGTAGGATAGTCAGTTTTACGGGGGTAAGTTTGGCGGCGTGAGTGAAGGAGGCTTTGTTGCAAAATAGAAAGCCGATTCTAGATTTGATTTTGGATTGGAGATGTTTAATATGAGTCTGGAAGGAGAGTTTACAGTCTAACCAGACACCTAGG